>NW_021629697.1:0-170142 GCF_900700375.1 Denticeps clupeoides | reverse complement strand
GCTAATTCATAGCTCTAGCTATGAGTCTCTGTTTAAAAACACAACTCAGTGGCATGTACAGAGTTGCTTGGATCATATCAGTACTGCCAGTCATAGAGATATACCGATTTCTAATGTCTATATCCCACAGTCCAGACCACAATGTGCAACAATGTGAGTTATGAGCATTATTGTCAATGGGATGAGAAATGAGTTTGGAGTTTTTTAAACACAATGCGCTAGTTCATGACGTTGTGTCTAAACAATGCAATAACAATGCATAAGTCCAATGAAAAAAAAACAAACTAGCAGAGGATGGTTTCGATCCATCGACCTCTGGGTTATGGGCCCAGCACGCTTCCGCTGCGCCACTCTGCTGCTCATCAGTCTTCATGGCAGTTGAATCTCCAATCCCTATCTATGGAAACCAGTGCCTTTTCCATTAGGCCACTGGAGCTCACAATGTTAGTGGGGTTGGGTGATAATGACTGGCTGGGATTGTCGTCGTTGTTTTAGAAGACAAAGAGGCTTTTATTGCACTTTTCACTCCATATTTGAACTTTATAGCACTTTATAGTAACAACGGCCTACACGTCTAACAATGGGTACTTGGTTCAAAGCAAGACTTTTAGATCTCAGTAGACTCAAATAATAACTAAAGGAGAAACTGTGGTTGAATGATTGCACACAGTCCAGACCACAATGTGCAACAGAATTAGTGATGAGCCTAAATGTGAACAGGACGAGAAATGAGTTTAGGGTTTTTCAAAAAACAATGCATTAGTTCATGATGTTGTGTCAATTCCATGTAACAAACAATTCCAATTCAAAAAAGAGTAAAGTAGCAGAGGATGGTTTCGATCCATCGACCTCTGGGTTATGGGCCCAGCACGCTTCCGCTGCGCCACTCTGCTGCTCATCACCCTAGATGGGACTCGAACCCACAATCCCTGTCTTAGGAGGCCAGTGCCTTATCCATTAGGCCACTAGGGCTTACAATGCCTAGACAACAAACTGTGTTTGAATTGTTTGCCCTTTCACATTTCTGTACCTAATTCATCTCATGTTTGGTCCCTTTGTCCTCTTGTTAACCTACTAATGTTTCACCAATCTTTAGATTTTGCTTGTTCTTTAACTATACTATAATTCTAATAGTAATTTCTTTTGTTACTTTGGAGGCATCTTTCAGTCACAATGGGCTGGCAGTATGCTAATTCATAGCTCTAGCCTATGAGTCTCTGTTTAAAAACACAACTCAGTGGCATGTACAGAGTTGCTTGGATCATATCAGTACTGCCAGTCATAGAGATATACCGATTTCTAATGTCTATATCCCACAGTCCAGACCACAATGTGCAACAATGTGAGTTATGAGCATTATTGTCAATGGGATGAGAAATGAGTTTGGAGTTTTTTTAAACACAATGCGCTAGTTCATGACGTTGTGTCTAAACAATGCAATAACAATGCAAAAGTCCAATGAAAAAACAACAAACTAGCAGAGGATGGTTTCGATCCATCGACCTCTGGGTTATGGGCCCAGCACGCTTCCGCTGCGCCACTCTGCTGCTCATCAGTCTTCATGGCAGTTGAATCTCCAATCCCTATCTATGGAGACCAGTGCCTTTTCCATTAGGCCACTGGAGCTCACAATGTTAGTGGGGTTGGGTGATAATGACTGGCTGGGATTGTCGTCGTTGTTTTAGAAGACAAAGAGGCTTTTATTGCACTTTTCACTCCATATTTGAACTTTATAGCACTTTATAGTAACAACGGCCTACACGTCTAACAATGGGTACTTGGTTCAAAGCAAGACTTTTTAGATCTCAGTAGACTCAAATAATAACTAAAGGAGAAACTGTGGTTGAATGATTGCACACAGTCCAGACCACAATGTGCAACAGAATTAGTGATGAGCCTAAATGTGAACAGGACGAGAAATGAGTTTAGGGTTTTTCAAAAAACAATGCATTAGTTCATGATGTTGTGTCAATTCCATGTAACAAACAATTCCAATTCAAAAAGAGTAAAGTAGCAGAGGATGGTTTCGATCCATCGACCTCTGGGTTATGGGCCCAGCACGCTTCCGCTGCGCCACTCTGCTGCTCATCACCCTAGATGGGACTCGAACCCACAATCCCTGTCTTAGGAGGCCAGTGCCTTATCCATTAGGCCACTAGGGCTTACAATGCCTAGACAACAAACTGTGTTTGAATTGTTTGCCCTTTCACATTTCTGTACCTAATTCATCTCATGTTTGGTCCCTTTGTCCTCTTGTTAACCTAATAATGTTTCACCAATCTTTAGATTTTGCTTGTTCTTTAACTATACTATAATTCTAATAGTAATTTCTTTTGTTACTTTGGAGGCATCTTTCAGTCACTATGGGCTGGCAGTATGCTAATTCATAGCTCTAGCTATGAGTCTCTGTTTAAAAACACAACTCAGTGGCATGTACAGAGTTGCTTGGATCATATCAGTACTGCCAGTCATAGAGATATACCGATTTCTAATGTCTATATCCCACAGTCCAGACCACAATGTGCAACAATGTGAGTTATGAGCATTATTGTCAATGGGATGAGAAATGAGTTTGGAGTTTTTTAAACACAATGCGCTAGTTCATGACGTTGTGTCTAAACAATGCAATAACAATGCATAAGTCCAATGAAAAAACAACAAACTAGCAGAGGATGGTTTCGATCCATCGACCTCTGGGCTATGGGCCCAGCACGCTTCCGCTGCGCCACTCTGCTGCTCATCAGTCTTCATGGCAGTTGAATCTCCAATCCCTATCTATGGAGACCAGTGCCTTTTCCATTAGGCCACTGGAGCTCACAATGTTAGTGGGGTTGGGTGATAATGACTGGCTGGGATTGTCGTCGTTGTTTTAGAAGACAAAGAGGCTTTTATTGCACTTTTCACTCCATATTTGAACTTTATAGCACTTTATAGTAACAACGGCCTACACGTCTAACAATGGGTACTTGGTTCAAAGCAAGACTTTTTAGATCTCAGTAGACTCAAATAATAACTAAAGGAGAAACTGTGGTTGAATGATTGCACACAGTCCAGACCACAATGTGCAACAGAATTAGTGATGAGCCTAAATGTGAACAGGACGAGAAATGAGTTTAGGGTTTTTCAAAAAACAATGCATTAGTTCATGATGTTGTGTCAATTCCATGTAACAAACAATTCCAATTCAAAAAGAGTAAAGTAGCAGAGGATGGTTTCGATCCATCGACCTCTGGGTTATGGGCCCAGCACGCTTCCGCTGCGCCACTCTGCTGCTCATCACCCTAGATAGGACTCGAACCCACAATCCCTGTCTTAGGAGGCCAGTGCACAATGGGCTGGCAGTATGCTAATTCATAGCTCTAGCCTATGAGTCTCTGTTTAAAAACACAACTCAGTGGCATGTACAGAGTTGCTTGGATCATATCAGTACTGCCAGTGCGAGAGGTAGCGGGATCAATGCCCGCATTCTCCATATTGGTCATATTTCTTTAATTGAGCCAATTTTTACCACACAGCACAGCACAGTAGAGCTACACACATGAAAAAGCCCAACCTGTTGATGAATGTATCCAAATCAGTTTGCATAAGACCTGTCAACAAGGCAACCTGAGTACAGGGGTCCAAAATAAAATTGTGGCCAGTACGGGGATCAAACCCGCGACCTTGGCGTTATTAGCACCACGCTCTAAACAGCTGAGCTAACCGGCCTTGATAAATAAGCTTTTTAATCCGTGCTCATCTTCTTTCTCATCTTTAGATCTGTTTTTTTTTTTCACTTGGATTATTAAGCACATTTTTACCACACCACACAGCAGTGCAAAATGCACAAAAAAAGTACAATCTGTTGCACGATGTATCCAGCTTCTGTGTCAAAGAGTCTTGGCTCAAAATGAAAGAGTCTGTGTTAATTCCTGCTTTCATGTTACGCTTCACCTGGGTAATTTGCTTAAGTAGTATAAGCCTTGTTTAGCATGCAAGAGGTGACGAGATTGATTCCAGTTTTGTCCATGCTTCTTTTTTTCACTTGGATTATTTTTCTTCAATTGAGCTCATTTTTATCAGACAGCACACTACATTAGCTAAAGTACAATCTGTTGCTAAATGTATTCAAATGTTTTTCTTTTGATGTCATCCATAATTGGATCTTTTCACCAAAAAGGTTCGCCCACCGTGGGGCTCGAACCCACGACCCTGAGATTAAGAGTCTCATGCTCTACCGACTGAGCTAGCCGGGCACTATACGCAAGCCTGCTACTTAACACCACAACTAACTACATTAGCTAGTATCTACTTAATAAGCCTAATTGCCTCAGTCACTGTAACTAACATTAGAAATGAAGCATGTTCAATCTATTTGTCTTACGGATCTAAGACCCTACTGTCAATATCCTCATAATGTGCCCTCAGTCAAATTTCCTGTAAGGTTTTCTACTTGATAGTGTCAAATATCAAAAAGCGTCACCTCTGCCTTGTTCGACAGGCCAAAAACCAAAAGCATGTCATCTGTATGATGAAAATGGGCTTGACACAAGCAAATCCATCAATCAGAAATATCAGTTGCATTGATTCCCATGCGTAAGACCTCTCAACAATACCAGGCAACTATACCTGGGTAAGCCGGTCGATAAAAACTATTTTTGCCGTTAATAGCACCACGGCCTTGCTGGTTTAAAGACTTTGACGGTCAGGGACAAATGATTGACAACTTCTGTATCCATGAATCTTGGTACGGAACGAAAGCATCCGATTAGTCCTTGCCTATAGTTTTGCCTGAATTTCTTGTCTCTTTCTTTTAAGTAGGGGAATTAGCTCAAATGGTAGAGCGCTCGCTTAGCATGCGAGAGGTAGCGGGATCGATACCCGCATTCTCCATATTGGTCATATTTCTTTAATTGAGCCAATTTTTACCACACAGCACAGCACAGTAGAGCTACACACAAGAAAAAGCCCAACCTGTTGATGAATGTATCCAAATCAGTTTGCATAAGACCTGTCAACAAGGCAACCTGAGTACAGGGGTCCAAAATAAAATTGTGGCCAGTACGGGGATCGAACCCGCGACCTTGGCGTTATTAGCACCACGCTCTAACCAGCTGAGCTAACCGGCCTTGATAAAAAAGCTTTTTAATCCGTGCTCATCTTCTTTCTCATCTTTAGGTCTGTTTTTTTTTTTCCCTTGGATTATTAAGAACATTTTTACCACACCACACAGCAGTGCAAAATGCACAAAAAAGTACAATCTGTTGCACGATGTATCCAGCTTCTGTGTCAAAGAGTCTTGGCTCAAAATGAAAGAGTCTGTGTTAATTCCTGCTTTCATGTTACGCTTCACCTGGGTAATTTAAGTAGTATAAGCCTTGTTTAGCATGCAAGAGGTGACGAGATTGATTCCAGTTTTGTCCATGCTTCTTTTTTTCACTTGGATTATTTTTCTTCAATTGAGCTCATTTTTATCAGACAGCACACTACATTAGCTAAAGTACAATCTGTTGCTAAATGTATTCAAATGTTTTTCTTTTGATGTCATCCATAATTGGATCTTTTCACCAAAAAGGTTCGCCCACCGTGGGGCTCGAACCCACGACCCTGAGATTAAGAGTCTCATGCTCTACCGACTGAGCTAGCCAGGCACTATACGCAAGCCTGCTACTTAACACCACAACTAACTACATTAGCTAGTATCTACTTAATAAGCCTAATTGCCTCAGTCACTGTAACTAACATTAGAAATGAAGCATGTTCAATCTATTTGTCTTACGGATCTAAGACCCTACTGTCAATATCCTCATAATGTGCCCTCAGTCAAATTTCCTGTAAGGTTTTCTACTTGATAGTGTCAAATATCAAAAAGCGTCACCTCTGCCTTGTTCGACAGGCCAAAAACCAAAAGCATGTCATCTGTATGATGAAAATGGGCTTGACACAAGCAAATCCATCAATCAGAAATATCAGTTGCATTGATTCCCATGCGTAAGACCTCTCAACAATACCAGGCAACTATACCTGGGTAAGCCGGTCGATAAAAACTATTTTTGGCGTTAATAGCACCACGGCCTTGCTGGTTTAAAGACTTTGACGGTCAGGGACAAATGATTGACAACTTCTGTATCCATGAATCTTGGTACGGAACGAAAGCATCCGATTAGTCCTTGCCTATAGTTTTGCCTGAATTTCTTGTCTCTTTCTTTTAAGTAGGGGAATTAGCTCAAATGGTAGAGCGCTCGCTTAGCATGCGAGAGGTAGCGGGATCGATGCCCGCATTCTCCATATTGGTCATATTTCTTTAATTGAGCCAATTTTTACCACACAGCACAGCACAGTAGAGCTACACAGACGAAAAAGCCCAACCTGTTGATGAATGTATCCAAATCAGTTTGCATAAGACCTGTCAACAAGGCAACCTGAGTACAGGGGTCCAAAATAAAATTGTGGCCAGTACGGGGATCGAACCCGCGACCTTGGCGTTATTAGCACCACGCTCTAACCAGCTGAGCTAACCGGCCTTGATAAAAAAGCTTTTTAATCCGTGCTCATCTTCTTTCTCATCTTTAGGTCTGTTTTTTTTTTTTCCCTTGGATTATTAAGAACATTTTTACCACACCACACAGCAGTGCAAAATGCACAAAAAAGTACAATCTGTTGCACGATGTATCCAGCTTCTGTGTCAAAGAGTCTTGGCTCAAAATGAAAGAGTCTGTGTTAATCCCTACTTTCATGTTACGCTTCACCTGGGTATTTTGCTCAAGTAGTATAAGCCTTGTTTAGCATGCCAGAGGTGACGAGATTGATTCCAGTTTTTTCCATGCTTCTTTTTTTCACTTGGATTATTTTTCTTCAATTGAGCACATTTTTATCAGACAGCACACTACATTAGCTAAAGTACAATCTGTTGCTAAATGTATTCAAATGTTTTTCTGTTGATGTCAACCATAATTGGATCTTTTCACCAAAATAGTTCGCCCAACGTGGGGCTCGAACCCACGACCCTGAGATTAAGAGTCTCATGCTCTACCGACTGAGCTAGCCGGGCATTATACACAAGCCTGCTACTTATAACCACAACAAACTACTTTAGCTAGTATCTACTTAATAAGCCTAATTGCCTCAGTCACTGTAATTAACATTAGAAATGAAGCATGTTCAATCTATTTGTCTTACGGATCTAAGACCCTACTGTCAATATCCTCATAATGTGCCCTCAGTCAAATTTCCTGTAAGGTTTTCTACTTGATAGTGTCAAATATCAAAAAGCGTCACCTCTGCCTTGTTTGACAGGCCAAAAACCAAAAGCATGTCATCTGTATGATGAAAATGGGCTTGACACAAGCAAATCCATCAATCAGAAATATCAGTTGCATTGATTCCCATGCATAAGACCTCTCAACAATACCAGGCAACTATACCTGGGTAAGTCGGTCGATAAAAACTATTTTTGCCGTTAATAGCACAACGGCCTTGCTGGTTTAAAGACTTTGACGGTCAGGGACAAATGATTGACATCTTCTGTATCCATGAATCTTGGTACGGAACGAAAGCATCCGATTAGTCCTTGCCTATAGTTTTGCCTGAATTTCTTGTCTCTTTCTTTTAAGTAGGGGAATTAGCTCAAATGGTAGAGCGCTCGCTTAGCATGCGAGAGGTAGCGGGATCGATGCCCGCATTCTCCATGTTGGTCATATTTCCTTAATTGAGCCAATTTTTACCACACAGCACAGTAGAGCTACACAGACGAAAAAGCCCAACCTGTTGATGAATGTATCCAAATCAGTTTGCATAAGACCTGTCAACAAGGCAACCTGAGTACAGGGGTCCAAAATAAAATTGTGGCCAGTACGGGGATCGAACCCGCGACCTTGGCGTTATTAGCACCACGCTCTAACCAGCTGAGCTAACCGGCCTTGATAAAAAAGATGTTTAATCCGTGCTCATCTTCTTTCTCATCTTTAGGTCTGTTTTTTTTTTTCACTTGGATTATTAAGCACATTTTTACCACACCACACAGCAGTGCAAAATGCACAAAAAAGTACAATCGGTTGCACGATGTATCCAGCTTCTGTGTCAAAGAGTCTTGGCTCAAAATGAAAGAGTCTGTGTTAATTCCTGCTTTCATGTTACGCTTCACCTGGGTAATTTAAGTAGTATAAGCCTTGTTTAGCATGCAAGAGGTGACGAGATTGATTCCAGTTTTGTCCATGCTTCTTTTTTTCACTTGGATTATTTTTCTTCAATTGAGCTCATTTTTATCAGACAGCACACTACATTAGCTAAAGTACAATCTGTTGCTAAATGTATTCAAATGTTTTTCTTTTGATGTCATCCATAATTGGATCTTTTCACCAAAAAGGTTCGCCCAACGTGGGGCTCGAACCCACGACCCTGAGATTAAGAGTCTCATGCTCTACCGACTGAGCTAGCCGGGCACTATACGTAAGCCTGCTACTTAACACCACAACTAACTACATTAGCTAGTATCTACTTAATAAGCCTAATTGCCTCAGTCACTGTAACTAACATTAGAAATGAAGCATGTTCAATCTATTTGTCTTACGGATCTAAGACCCTACTGTCAATATCCTCATAATGTGCCCTCAGTCAAATTTCCTGTAAGGTTTTCTACTTGATAGTGTCAAATATCAAAAAGCGTCACCTCTGCCTTGTTCGACAGGCCAAAAACCAAAAGCATGTCATCTGTATGATGAAAATGGGCTTGACACAAGCAAATCCATCAATCAGAAATATCAGTTGCATTGATTCCCATGCGTAAGACCTCTCAACAATACCAGGCAACTATACCTGGGTAAGTGGGTCGATAAAAACTATTTTTGGCGTTAATAGCACCACGGCCTTGCTGGTTTAAAGACTTTGATGGTCAGGGACAAATGATTGACATCTTCTGTATCCAAGAATCTTGGTACGGAACGAAAGCATCCGATTAGTCCTTGCCTATAGTTTTGCCTGAATTTCTTGTCTCTTTTTTTTAAGTAGGGGAATTAGCTCAAATGGTAGAGCGTTCGCTTAGCATGCGAGAGGTAGCGGGATCGATGCCCGCATTCTCCATATTGGTCACATTTCATTAATTGAGCCAATTTTTACCACACAGCACAGCACAGTAGAGCTACACACACGAAAAAGCCCAACCTGTTGATGAATGTATCCAAATCAGTTTGCATAAGACCTGTCAACAAGGCAACCTGAGTACAGGGGTCCAAAATAAAATTGGGGATTGAACAGGGATCGAACCCGCGACCTTGGCGTTATTAGGACCACGCTCTAACCAGCTGAGCTAACCATCCTTGATAAAAAAGCTTTTTAATCCGTGCTCATCTTCTTTCTCATCTTTAGGTTTGTTTTTTTTTTCACTTGGATTATTAAGAACATTTTTACCACACCACACAGCAGTGCAAAATGCACAAAAAAGTACAACCTGTTACACGATGTATCCAGCTTCTGTGTCAAAGAGTCTTGGCTCAAAATGAAAGAGTCTGTGTTAATCCCTGCTTTCATGTTATGCTTCACCTGGGTAATTTGCTCAAGTAGTATAAGCCTTGCTTAGCATGCCAGAGGTGACGAGATTGATTCCAGTTTTTTCCATGCTTTTTTTTTCACTTGGATTATTTTTCTTCAATTGAGCACATTTTTATAAGACAGCACACTACATTAGCTAAAGTACAATCTGTTGCTAAATGTATTCAAATGTTTTTCTGTTGATGTCATCCATAATTGGATCTTTTCACCAAAAAGGTTCGGCCAACGTGGGGCTCGAACCCACAACCCTGAGATCAAGAGTCTCATGCTCTACCGACTGAGCTAGCAGGGCCTTATACGCAAGCCTGCTACTTAACACCAAGTAGGGGAATTAGCTCAAATGGTAGAGCGCTCGCTTAGCATGCGAGAGGTAGCGGGATCGATGCCCGCATTCTCCATATTGGTCATATTTCTATAATTGAGCCAATTTTTACCACACAGCACAGCACAGTAGAGGCACACACACAAAAATGCCCAACCTGTTGATGAATGTATCCAAATCAGTTTGCATAAGACCTGTCAACAAGGCAACCTGAGTACAGGGGTCCAAAATAAAATTGTGGCCAGTACGGGGATCGAACCCGCGACCTTGGCGTTATTAGCACCACGCTCTAACCAGCTGAGCTAACCGGCCTTCATAAAAAAGCTTTTTAATCCGTGCTCATCTTCTTTCTCATCTTTAGGTCTGTTTTTTTTTTTCACTTGGATTATTAAGCACATTTTTACCACACCACACAGCAGTGCAAAATGCACAAAAAAGTACAATCTGTTGCACGATGTATCCAGCTTCTGTGTCAAAGAGTCTTGGCTCAAAATGAAAGAGTCTGTGTTAATCCCTGCTTTCATGTTACGCTTCACCTGGGTAATTTGCTCAAGTAGTATAAGCCTTGTTTAGCATGCCAGAGGTGACGATATTTTTCCAGTTTTTTCCATGCTTCTTTTGTTCACTTGGATTATTTTTCTTCAATTGAGCACATTTTTATCAGACAGCACACTACATTAGCTAAAGTACAATCTGTTGCTAAATGTATTCAAATGTTTTTCTGTTGATGTCATCCATAATATGATCTTTTCACCAAAAAGGTTCGCCCAACGTGGGGCTCGAAACCACGACCCTGAGTCTCATGCTCTACCGACTGAGCTAGCCGGGCATTATACACAAGCCTGCTACTTAACACCACAACAAACTACTTTAGCTAGTATCTACTTAATAAGCCTAATTGCCTCAGTCACTGTAATTAACATTAGAAATGAAGCATGTTCAATCTATTTGTCTTACGGATCTAAGACCCTACTGTCAATATCCTCATAATGTGCCCTCAGTCAAATTTCCTGTAAGGTTTTCTACTTGATAGTGTCAAATATCAAAAAGCGTCACCTCTGCCTTGTTCGACAGGCCAAAAACCAAAAGCATGTCATCTGTATGATGAAAATGGGCTTGACACAAGCAAATCCATCAAACAGAAATATCAGTTGCATTGATTCCCATGCGTAAGACCTCTCAACAATACCAGGCAACTATACCTGGGTAAGTGGGTCGATAAAAACTATTTTTGGCGTTAATAGCACCACGGCCTTGCTGGTTTAAAGACTTTGACGGTCAGGGACAAATGATTGACATCTTCTGTATCCATGAATCTTGGTACGGAACGAAAGCATCCGATTAGTCCTTGCCTATAGTTTTGCCTGAATTTCTTGTCTCTTTCTTTTAAGTAGGGGAATTAGCTCAAATGGTAGAGCACTCGCTTAGCATGCGAGAGGTAGCGGGATCGATGCCCGCATTCTCCATATTGGTCATATTTCTTTAATTGAGCCAATTTTTACCACACAGCACAGCACAGTAGAGCTACACACACGAAAAAGCCCAACCTGTTGATGAATGTATCCAAATCAGTTTGCATAAGACCTGTCAACAAGGCAACCTGAGTACAGGGGTCCAAAATAAAATTGAGGCCAGTACGGGGATCGAACCCGCGACCTTGGCGTTATTAGCACCACGCTCTAACCAGCTGAGCTAACTGGCCTTGATAAAAAAGCTTTTTAATCCGTGCTCATCTTCTTTCTCATCTTTAGGTCTGTTTTTTTTTTTCCCTTGGATTATTAAGTACATTTTTACCACACCACACAGCAGTGCAAAATGCACAAAAAAGTACAATCTGTTGCACGATGAATCCAGCTTCTGTGTCAAAGAGTCTTGGCTCAAAATGAAAGAGTCTGTGTTAATCCCTACTTTCATGTTACGCTTCACCTGGGTATTTTGCTCAAGTAGTATAAGCCTTGTTTAGCATGCAAGAGGTGACGAGATTGATTCCAGTTTTTTCCATGCTTCTTTTTTTCACTTGGATTATTTTTCTTCAATTGAGCACATTTTTATCAGACAGCACACTACATTAGCTAAAGTACAATCTGTTGCTAAATGTATTCAAATGTTTTTCTGTTGACGTCATCCATAATTGGATCTTTTCACCAAAAACGTTCGCCCAACGTGGGGCTCGAACCCACGACCCTGAGATTAAGAGTCTCATGCTCTACCGACTGACCTAGCCGGGCATTATACACAAGCCTGCTACTTAACACCACAACAAACTACTTTAGCTAGTATCTACTTAATAAGCCTAATTGCCTCAGTCACTGTAATTAACATTAGAAATGAAGCATGTTCAATCTATTTGTCTTACGGATCTAAGACCCTACTGTCAATATCCTCATAATGTGCCCTCAGTCAAATTTCCTGTAAGGTTTTCTACTTGATAGTGTCAAATATCAAAAAGCGTCACCTCTGCCTTGTTCGACAGGCCAAAAACCAAAAGCATGTCATCTGTATGATGAAAATGGGCTTGCCACAAGCAAATCCATCAATCAGAAATATCAGTTGCATTGATTCCCATGCGTAAGACCTCTCAACAATACCAGGCAACTATACCTGGGTAAGTGGGTCGATAAAAACTATTTTTGCCGTTAATAGCACCACGGCCTTGCTGGTTTAAAGACTTTGACGGTCAGGGACAAATGATTGACATCTTCTGTATCCATGAATCTTGGTACGGAACGAAAGCATCCGATTAGTCCTTGCCTATAGTTTTGCCTGAATTTCTTGTCTCTTTCTTTTAAGTAGGGGAATTAGCTCAAATGGTAGAGCGCTCGCTTAGCATGCGAGAGGTAGCGGGATCGATGCCCGCATTCTCCATATTGGTCATATTTCTTTAATTGAGCCAATTTTTACCACACAGCACAGCACAGTAGAGCTACACACACGAAAAAGCCCAACCTGTTGATGAATGTATCCAAATCAGTTTGCATAAGACCTGTCAACAAGGCAACCTGAGTACAGGGGTCCAAAATAAAATTGTGGCCAGTACGGGGATCGAACCCGCGACCTTGGCGTTATTAGCACCACGCTCTAACCAGCTGAGCTAACCGGCCTTGAAACAAAAGCTTTTTAATCCGTGCTCATCTTCTTTCTCATCTTTAGGTCTGTTTTTTTTTTTCACTTGGATTATTAAGAACATTTTTACCACACCACACAGCAGTGCAAAATGCACAAAAAAGTACAATCTGTTGCACGATGTATCCAGCTTCTGTGTCAAAGAGTCTTGTCTCAAAATGAAAGAGTCTGTGTTAATCCCTGCTTTCATGTTAGGCTTCACCTGGGTAATTTGCTCAAGTAGTATAAGCCTTGTTTAGCATGCCAGAGGTGACGAGATTGATTCCAGTTTTTTCCATGCTTCTTTTTTTCACTTGGATTATTTTTCTTCAATTGAGCACATTTTTATCAGACAGCACACTACATTAGCTAAAGTACAATCTGTTGCTAAATGTATTCAAATGTTTTTCTGTTGATGTCATCCATAATTGGATCTTTTCACCAAAAAGGTTCGCCCAACGTGGGGCTCGAACCCACGACCCTGAGATTAAGAGTCTCATGCTCTACCGACTGAGCTAGCCGGGCATTATACACAAGCCTGCTACTTAACACCACAACAAACTACTTTAGCTAGTATCTACTTAATAAGCCTAATTGCCTCAGTCACTGTAATTAACATTAGAAATGAAGCATGTTCAATCTATTTGTCTTACGGATCTAAGACCCTTCTGTCAATATCCTCATAATGTGCCCTCAGTCAAATTTCCTGTAAGGTTTTCTACTTGATAGTGTCAAATATCAAAAAGCGTCACCTCTGCCTTGTTCGACAGGCCAAAAACCAAAAGCATGTCATCTGTATGATGAAAATGGGCTTGACACAAGCAAATCCATCAATCAGAAATATCAGTTGCATTGATTCCCATGCGTAAGACCTCTCAACAATACCAGGCAACTATACCTGGGTAAGTGGGTCGATAAAAACTATTTTTGGCGTTAATAGCACCACGGCCTTGCTGGTTTAAAGACTTTGATGGTCAGGGACAAATGATTGACATCTTCTGTATCCAAGAATCTTGGTACGGAACGAAAGCATCCGATTAGTCCTTGCCTATAGTTTTGCCTGAATTTCTTGTCTCTTTTTTTTTAAGTAGGGGAATTAGCTCAAATGGTAGAGCGCTCGCTTAGCATGCGAGAGGTAGCGGGATCGATGCCCGCATTCTCCATATTGGTCACATTTCTTTAATTGAGCCAATTTTTACCACACAGCACAGCAGAGTAGAGCTACACACACGAAAAAGGCCAACCTGTTGATGAATGTATCCAAATCAGTTTGCATAAGACCTGTCAACAAGGCAACCTGAGTACAGGGGTCCAAAATAAAATTGTGGCAAGTACAGGGATCGAACCCGCGACCTTGGCGTTATTAGGACCACGCTCTAACCAGCTGAGCTAACCATCCTTAATAAAAAAGCTTTTTAATCCGTGCTCATCTTCTTTCTCATCTTTAGGTTTGTTTTTTTTTTTCACTTGGATTATTAAGAACATTTTTACCACACCACACAGCAGTGCAAAATGCACAAAAAAGTACAACCTGTTACACGATGTATCCAGCTTCTGTGTCAAAGAGTCTTGGCTCAAAATGAAAGAGTCTGTGTTAATCCCTGCTTTCAGTATAAGCCTTGTTTAGCATGCCAGAGGTGACGAGATTGATTCCAGTTTTTTCCATGCTTCTTTTTTTCACTTGGATTATTTTTCTTCAATTGAGCACATTTTTATAAGACAGCACACTACATTAGCTAAAGTACAATCTGTTGCTAAATGTATTCAAATGTTTTTCTGTTGATGTCATCCATAATTGGATCTTTTCACCAAAAAGGTTCGCCCAACATGGGGCTCGAACCCACGACCCTGAGATTAAGAGTCTCATGCTCTACCGACTGAGCTAGCCGGGCATTAGACACAAGCCTGCTACTTAACACCACAACAAACTACTTTAGCTAGTATCTACTTAATAAGCCTAATTGCGTCAGTCACTGTAATTAACATTAGAAATGAAGCATGTTCAATCTATTTGTCTTACGGATCTAAGACCCTACTGTCAATATCCTCATAATGTGCCCTCAGTCAAATTTCCTGTAAGGTTTTCTACTTGATAGTGTCAAATATCAAAAAGCGTCACCTCTGCCTTGTTCGACAGGCCAAAAACCAAAAGCATGTCATCTGTATGATGAAAATGGGCTTGACACAAGCAAATCCATCAATCAGAAATATCAGTTGCATTGATTCCCATGCGTAAGACCTCTCAACAATACCAGGCAACTATACCTGGGTAAGTGGGTCGATAAAAACTATTTTTGGCGTTAATAGCACCACGGCCTTGCTGGTTTAAAGACTTTGATGGTCAGGTACAAATGATTGACATCTTCTGTATCCAAGAATCTTGGTACGGAACGAAAGCATCCGATTAGTCCTTGCCTATAGTTTTGCCTGAATTTCTTGTCTCTTTTTTTTTAAGTAGGGGAATTAGCTCAAATGGTAGAGCGTTCGCTTAGCATGCGAGAGGTAGCGGGATCGATGCCCGCATTCTCCATATTGGTCACATTTCTTTAATTGAGCCAATTTTTACCACACAGCACAGCACAGTAGAGCTACACACACGAAAAAGGCCAACCTGTTGATGAATGTATCCAAATCAGTTTGCATAAGACCTGTCAACAAGGCAACCTGAGTACAGTGGTCCAAAATAAAATTGGGGATTGAACAGGGATCGAACCCGCGACCTTGGCGTTATTAGGACCACGCTCTAACCAGCTGAGCTAACCATCCTTGATAAAAAAGCTTTTTAATCCGTGCTCATCTTCTTTCTCATCTTTAGGTTTGTTTTTTTTTTCACTTGGATTATTAAGAACATTTTTACCACACCACACAGCAGTGCAAAATGCACAAAAAAGTACAACCTGTTACACGATGTATCCAGCTTCTGTGTCAAAGAGTCTTGGCTCAAAATGAAAGAGTCTGTGTTAATCCCTGCTTTCATGTTATGCTTCACCTGGGTAATTTGCTCAAGTAGTATAAGCCTTGCTTAGCATGCCAGAGGTGACGAGATTGATTCCAGTTTTTTCCATGCTTTTTTTTTCACTTGGATTATTTTACTTCAATTGAGCACATTTTTATAAGACAGCACACTACATTAGCTAAAGTACAATCTGTTGCTAAATGTATTCAAATGTTTTTCTGTTGATGTCATCCATAATTGGATCTTTTCACCAAAAAGGTTCGGCCAACGTGGGGCTCGAACCCACAACCCTGAGATTAAGAGTCTCATGCTCTACCGACTGAGCTAGCAGGGCCTTATACGCAAGCCTGCTACTTAACACCAAGTAGGGGAATTAGCTCAAATGGTAGAGCGCTCGCTTAGCATGCGAGAGGTAGCGGGATCGATGCCCGCATTCTCCATATTGGTCATATTTCTATAATTGAGCCAATTTTTACCACACAGCACAGCACAGTAGAGGCACACACACAAAAATGCCCAACCTGTTGATGAATGTATCCAAATCAGTTTGCATAAGACCTGTCAACAAGGCAACCTGAGTACAGGGGTCCAAAATAAAATTGTGGCCAGTACGGGGATCGAACCCGCGACCTTGGCGTTATTAGCACCACGCTCTAACCAGCTGAGCTAACCGGCCTTCATAAAAAAGCTTTTTAATCCGTGCTCATCTTCTTTCTCATCTTTAGGTCTGTTTTTTTTTTTCACTTGGATTATTAAGCACATTTTTACCACACCACACAGCAGTGCAAAATGCACAAAAAAGTACAATCTGTTGCACGATGTATCCAGCTTCTGTGTCAAAGAGTCTTGGCTCAAAATGAAAGAGTCTGTGTTAATCCCTGCTTTCATGTTACGCTTCACCTGGGTAATTTGCTCAAGTAGTATAAGCCTTGTTTAGCATGCCAGAGGTGACGAGATTTTTCCAGTTTTTTCCATGCTTCTTTTGTTCACTTGGATTATTTTTCTTCAATTGAGCACATTTTTATCAGACAGCACACTACATTAGCTAAAGTACAATCTGTTGCTAAATGTATTCAAATGTTTTTCTGTTGATGTCATCCATAATTGGATCTTTTCACCAAAAAGGTTCGCCCAACGTGGGGCTCGAACCCACGACCCTGAGATTAAGAGTCTCATGCTCTACCGACTGAGCTAGCCGGGAACTATACGCAAGCATGCTACTTAACACCGCAACTAACTACATTAGCTAGTATCTACTTAATAAGCCTAATTGCCTCAGTCACTGTAACTAACATTAGAAATAAAGCATGTTCAATCTATTTGTCTTACGGATCTAAGACCCTACTGTCAATATCCTCATAATGTGCCCTCAGTCAAATTTCCTGTAAGGTTTTCTACTTGATAGTGTCAAATATCAAAAAGCGTCACCTCTGCCTTGTTCGACAGGCCAAAAACCAAAAGCATGTCATCTGTATGATGAAAATGGGCTTGACACAAGCAAATCCATCAAACAGAAATATCAGTTGCATTGATTCCCATGCGTAAGACCTCTCAACAATACCAGGCAACTATACCTGGGTAAGTGGGTCGATAAAAACTATTTTTGGCGTTAATAGCACCACGGCCTTGCTGGTTTAAAGACTTTGACGGTCAGGGACAAATGATTGACATCTTCTGTATCCATGAATCTTGGTACGGAACGAAAGCATCCGATTAGTCCTTGCCTATAGTTTTGCCTGAATTTCTTGTCTCTTTCTTTTAAGTAGGGGAATTAGCTCAAATGGTAGAGCGCTCGCTTAGCATGCGAGAGGTAGCGGGATCGATGCCCGCATTCTCCATATTGGTCATATTTCTTTAATTGAGCCAATTTTTACCACACAGCACAGCACAGTAGAGCTACACACACGAAAAAGCCCAACCTGTTGATGAATGTATCCAAATCAGTTTGCATAAGACCTGTCAACAAGGCAACCTGAGTACAGGGGTCCAAAATAAAATTGAGGCCAGTACGGGGATCGAACCCGCGACCTTGGCGTTATTAGCACCACGCTCTAACCAGCTGAGCTAACTGGCCTTGATAAAAAGCTTTTTAATCCGTGCTCATCTTCTTTCTCATCTTTAGGTCTGTTTTTTTTCACTTGGATTAAGCACATTTTTACCACACACCACACAGCAGTGCAAAATGCACAAAAAAGTACAATCTGTTGCACGATGTATCCAGCTTCTGTGTCAAAGCGTCTTGGCTCAAAATGAAAGAGTCTGTGTTAATCCCTACTTTCATGTTACGCTTCACCTGGGTAGTTTGCTCAAGTAGTATAAGCCTTGTTTAGCATGCCAGAGGTGACGAGATTGATTCCAGTTTTTTCCATGCTTTTTTTTTCACTTGGATTATTTTTCTTCAATTGAGCACATTTTTATCAGACAGCACACTACATTAGCTAAAGTACAATCTGTTGCTAAATGTATTCAAATGTTTTTCTGTTGATGTCATCCATAATTGGATCTTTTCACCAAAAAGGTTCGGCCAACGTGGGGCTCGAACCCACAACCCTGAGATTAAGAGTCTCATGCTCTAACCGACTGAGCTAGCAGGGGCATTATGCGCAAGCCTGCTACTTAACACCAAGTAGGGGAATTAGCTCAAATGGTAGAGCGCTCGCTTAGCATGCGAGAGGTAGCGGGATCGATGCCCGCATTCTCCATATTGGTCATATTTCTTTAATTGAGCCAATTTTTACCACACAGCACAGCACAGTAGAGCTACACACACGAAAAAAGCCCAACCTGTTGATGAATTGTTAGGTTTATCTGTCAGTATAACATTTACTAAACAAAGAGAAGAAAGACACAAAGCATTTGAGTCCGTTTTACTTGCAAGGAGAGCGAATGGAAGTCACGCCTTACAACAGGCCTCCAAAAGCTCTGGCGTCCTTCATCGCATCTCCTTCTTTTATTTGGTAGGTTCATTAGGGTTCACATAAAATCACACCATATTAGTTAATAATTGTGTATTACACATAGTCTTATGAATTGATCTTTGGTCGAGTCATGGTGACATGGTGACATGTTCATCTTCGTCTGTAGATTCTTCAGGTGATTGGACTCTGGTTCATCATGGTCTGCTTGTTGTTGGTCCTCAGGTCGCGGTCATGCAGTCCTGCAAACTTAAAACCTTTGCTTTGAGGTTTGTTAATGATTAAGAGTTGTCAGTAATATTCCAAGGATTAATACATATTCGTGCTTAAAGGATATGAATAAAAGAAGTAATTACATGATAACATATATACATTTTTCCAACATTTCCCTCCTGTTTATCATGTTATTTACTCTTTTGTTAGCTTCCCTAATAATCTCTTCCTTTAGGATTTTCAACTATTAGTTCATACAATGAGAAATACATTTACACACAAAAGGTCAGTCGTCTTTTTCTTGTAGAGGACTCTCTTGAAAAAGTTGAGTTAGCTTGAAGTCACTAAAATCATAGCTCCCGTAAAATTCTTCATTTTCCAAAAGTGGGTACGCCTGTGTAGGCTCAACATCCCTTGGTGATAAGGCGGTAGTGATGAGACGGTTCACAAGACTGCGTAGACAGGGAATACAACAACATCCACACAATGTCAGAATTGCTGCAAATACAGCCATTGAAACTAAAACAGATTGAACTAGAGCTCTGTATTTCCCAAATACTTTCATCCAGGAATCCCACATGGTCGTTTCCACTCCCGAATGCTCCTTCATCTTCCGGTTGAGGGTGCGTAGGCCGTCAATGGCCATTGTCAGACTGCCTCCTGCAGCTGTGTTGTTTGGTATGAAAGAACAACATTGCTCTCCAAACATACCACAAACCCCATTTTTTTCCGCTAGGAGCATATCAAGAGCAATCCTGTTCTGAAAAGTCATGAGGGAGGTAGTAGATAATTGCTCATGCACGGCCTCAAAACCGTCTTGTGTCCAATTACCTAATTTCTGTACATTGTAATGGATGTAATTGATTCTGTCCACGTTCTTGTTAATCGTACACCACCAACACAAGGCTGATTCAAATCCTGCTGCTACTTGATTTGCCAACTTATATTCATCAGGAACCCCCCTGGGAACCCCAATTGCGTCTATGTACGTTGGGTCAGTTAACTTCTCCCAGGGTGCAAGTGATCGCTTTGTTCTGTGCCAATCTGCAGGTACCAAGCTATCCAATTTTGTTAAAAGGTCACTTATAGTGGTTGGAAATATTGAGACAGGTAGTAAAAGGGTTACTAATGCACACAGTCCTTTGGTGTCTGAGGGCAATCGATCGTATAACTTATTTTCCCCACACCACCACCATATGTCGCTTCGAGATTGTGGGTCAAGATAGGCCCAACAGGTATTATTGTAAGACACCAATCTCTTGGTGTCCCTTCCCCGAGTAGTTCCTTTCTTCCCGTTATATTAATACATGTAAAATTTCCTTGTGCTACTTTACTGGAGAAAACAGGTTTCCAACTTTCTGGTCCTGTTAGAGGATATGTTAAATCCCACTTTTTGCAACGATTGTCTGGATATGTTTTGTTCATTACTTCTACAACACATTCATCCGTTATAACTGCGGGTATTACTTGTAATAGTGGTCGTGGTCCCAAGCAAACTACACAGTCTTGTTGAGTGGCATTAGCTGCTTGTTCTGCTAGGAGAAGCCAATTATTGTATTTACCAGTTATTCCTGTTGTTACTCTAAACCACTCATCAGAAGGTTGACTTTCATCCAATACTCTAACTAGTATACCCTTGTCACTTAAATTTTGGATTGTTTCAGTTTTATTTGATTTAGGTTCTAGTAGTTGACATATTCGAAATGGAAAATAAGGTGGATTAGTAGTATAAGGCCATAAAAGAAATACCCAACATTTTTCTCCTCTCTCTTGTTGATCGGTATGGTACATTTCAGGGGTGTTTGGTGGCCACAAGTCCAATTTGGTAAGATTGATGTATATTTCAAATGCAAGACCTTGAGTGGAGGGATTGGTCATCACAAAAGAGATTATTTGTCTATGGTGTATCGCAGCAGGGTTAGTAGTCCACGTTTTCCAATCAAAACCCACTGGGTCCGCTACCAAAGAGTCCCACTTTAATTTATTAGTTATATACCATGGATATGGTAGATAATTGCTCGCTTTGTGTCCCTTATGGTTAAGGACAGTAATTGGTATTGTGGCCACCGAAACAGTATTAGCTCTCACACACACTGTTGGTATAGTACGAAGGTGTAATTCTTCTATCCCGTTGCCAGTATCATTGCATCGGTCGGAGTCAAATATGTGTCTGGACGTTCCTTTTGGTGCAGCTCTCGCCCTCCTGGGTATAGCCCCCTGTTGTTTCTCTATACCTTTTTTCCACATTACCACCCATACTGTTGCTATGAACATTACACAAAGTATTATCAAGCCCGTTCTTTGACATGGTTTATAGCCCTTATAATTCATTTCTGCCAACCTTTTCCCCTTACTGCCTCTTCTAGGATTGGTGTCTGTAAAGTGTTCTTCACTGACTTTCGGGTCTACCCAGATTCTATACGTCTGAGTCCACCCTATTATCAGACTTTTGCTCACCTTTCCCGTCGGCAGGGTTTGCAGAAATGACCTTTTTACAATGTGACTGATGTATCCAAGTACCCCTCTCTGTTATTTTAACAGCCGTCGGTGTCGTCAGGATCACTTGGTAGGGCCCTTCCCACTTCGGTGAGTGCCAATGCTTCCGTTTTATGCTCTTTACTAGCACCCAGTCTCCGGGCTCCACCTGTAGGGGTTCCTGCTGAGAAATAGGGAGTTTGTCATCAGGAGTACTTTGTTTCTGTGTTTCTAACATTTTTCTCATGTAGTCCGCTAGTGTCATGTCTTCCTCTGTTTCCCATTGGTTTTGAAAGTAAGGTAATCTATATGGTCTTCCAAACAGGGTTTCATAAGGGGTTAAACCAGTTGTGCTAGTAATATTGATGTATAGTTTTACTAACTCTAAACATTGTGTCCATGGTCGATGTGTTTCTTCCATACACTTTTTTAGTCTATTTTTTATAGTTCCATTCATTCGTTCCACTAATCCTGCACTCTGTGGATGATAACTGCAGTGATTTTTCAAATTAATGTGAAACATTTTTCCTATATTAGTTACCATCTGATTTACAAAATGAGTCCCGTTATCGCTGTATATTTTTTCAGGTATTCCATAGCGTGGAATAATATCTTTACATAAGGCTTTTGCTACTGTCAATGCATCTGGATGTTTGGTTGGAAATAGTTCTATCCATTTAGAGAATGCATCTATAATGACTAAACAGTATTCCTTTCCTTCACTTTTACTGAGTTGGATAAAATCCATGTGTATTGTTTGGAATGGGTATTGTGGTTTTGGAAACTGCCCACGTTTTGGTCTTAAATTACCTTGCGCGTTATGTTTTGCACATATCAAACATGCTCTACAAAAGTTTTTTGAATATAGGTTAAACCCATATGTGGTGAAATTTTTTTGTACCAGTCCTACCATCCCTCCTGTTGAGACATGTGATTGCCCATGGCTCAATATTGCAGCCCATTTATACATATTCTTTGGTAGGATTGGTTTCCCCCGGGGTCACACATAAATTTTGTTTTGTTTTGTAGCCCCATGCTTTATCCATGTGTCTATCTCATGTGTTGTGCTTTGTTGTTGCATGTCAATGAGAATGTCAGAAGTTATCAGTTGGTCTTGGTCTGTAAACAAAACTTGTATACTTTGTTCAGCGGCTTGTTTCGCTATGCGGTCAGCGAAGGCATTACCGAGTGAAATTGTGTCTTTGGAATTTGTGTGTGCTGCACATTTACATACAGCTAATGTAGCAGGTAGATGGACAGCTTTTAACAATTCTTTTAGTAATTGAGCGTGAGTCACTGGTTTCCCAGTAGATGTGACCATTCCTCGGTTATGCCAATACTGAGCAAATGTGTGAACTGTAGCAAATGCATATTGACTGTCAGTATAAATGGTGACATCTTTCCCTTTCATTAATTTACATGCCTCAGTCAGAGCGACAATCTCGGCAGCTTGTGCTGAAAAAGTTGATGGCAAGTGTCCAGCTTTAAGTACGGTGTCTATTGTTACTACAGCATAACCCGTTAGTGTTTTACCCAAATCATTTTTCCTTGAAGAGCCATCAACGAACACTACCTCTCCCTGAGACAAAGGTTGGTCGCTTAAATCTAACCTAGATTTAGCTGTGTGTTCTGCTAGTGCTTGGCAGTCGTGTTGCTCTCCATCATCAGGTAAGGGTAGCAATGTGGCTGGGTTCAATGTGGTGCATCGTTCGATGGTGAGGTGTGGCTGTGACAGCAGCGTGGCCATGCAGGAGAGGTGCCTTGCAGGTGATAAAAAGATCATGTTAGTTTGCAGTAGTAAAGCCGCTACTGCGTGTGGGACCTTAAGGGTCAATGGGTGGAATAGAACTATTCCGGCACTGACTTCTACTGCCATTGACGCTGCTATCACCGCTCTCACACAATGTGGTAATGCGCAAGCTACATTATCTAATTTGGAAGAAAAATAAGCTATTGGTCTCAATTTATCTCCATGTTGTTGACTTAAAACAGAAGGACTGCTGTTTTTCGTTCTTCTAGAATAGTTCTGCCACCTGCACTAAGGTGGTGGCCTAGATATTTGACCTGTGGTTTCCATAATTGTAGTTTGTTTTTACTGACTTTGTGCCCCTCCTGAGCTAGGTGTTTAAAAAGGGCCACAGTGTCTTCTTTGCATATTTCTAGACTCGGAGAAGCCACTAATATATCGTCAACATAGAGTAGTATTTGACTTCCCCCAGGTGGTTGAAATTTGGACATGCTAGCATGCATGGCTTGTGAATATATAGTAGGGCTTTCGCAGTAGCCCTGGGGAAGTCTAGTATAGGTGTATCGTTTCCCCCTGAATGTGAAAGCAAACCAAAATTGGCTGTCTTTGTCAATGGGAATGGAGAAAAAGGCATTACTAATGTCAACCACAGTAAATATTTGTGCATCTGATCTTAAAGAATTCAGCAATGTGTGTGGGTCAGGAACACATGGAGCCCGTTGTGTTACTGCAGCATTTACTGCCTGCAGATCCTGTACCATCCTCCATCCCGTTGAAGGAGCTTGCTTTTTCACTGGGAATATTGGTGTGTTGCAGGGGGAATCGTCACATTCTATAATAACCCCTGCTCGTTGTAAATCATGTATTACTGGTGTTATGCCTTCTAGTGCATCAGGTTTAAGTGGATATTGTCGTATGCAGGGTCGATATTCTGTTTTGGGTCTGATTTGTACTGGCAATATTCCTTTTATCAGTCCAACATCAGACGGTCCTTGTGACCACAATGATTGAGGTACTTGAGCTAGTTGTGATTCATCTTCTTCAGTTAGTAGAAGATGTCACTGGTGTCCGGAGTCTATACGTACTCCAGCCTTGGTCTGTATTGTCCAATACAGCCATTTCCTAGTCAAGCCTGTGTGAGCGCTATGTTCCAATTGGTCGCCCATGTCTGTCCAATCCGTTGCACTGTCACCTTCTTGAACTATGTTACCCAACGACTTCCAACCCCTCTTCTTGTTTTTATACAATGAGATGTGAGGTGGGTACCATCCCCGGAGCATGGCTCTGAGTGGGGTGGGTAAGGTGACCTCTGCCACCACGTTACCTTGCCCGTCCGAGTAAACGCAAGAAATTGTTATGGTTGTTGGGGTGAGTTGTGACAGTTTCTTTTCATATGTTGGATCAGGCCCAGGAGTGTTTTTGTACCACATGGTGACGTGTAGTTCATCAGAGGGCATGGGTTCCACACCTGTCATGATAGGTTGACAGTGTCCCACTTGTCCTCCTACCTTTAGCAATTCAGTTCCCACCTTATGAGGTTCTTGGTCAGATATGTCGAGTGTGTAGTAAAAATTTGGAACGCGTCTTCCCTCTAGGGGGAAAAGGTCACCTCGTTGTAGCTCGGCTCTGCGTTTGATGACCAGTCTCCCCCCAGGAGTGGAGACGAGCGCCAAACCTAGATTGAGTAAGCCATCTCTTCCCAACAAATTAACAGGACATTCTGGCATAAAAAGGATGGACATTTTGCATGATATACCTTTAGGATCTCTTACCCAAACTGGTTTAGAAGCAGTGACTACAGTTTTACCCCCATTAGCTGATCGTACAATTACTACCTCATCACTTAGTTCACTATAGGGTATGTGTTCCTTACATGTAGTTCTGCATGCTCCAGAGTCACAGAGGAATGTGATTTCTTTCCCATTTACCATTAAGACTATTTCTAGTCTTTCTTGATTTAAAGAAAAAATTTCTTCCAAATTTAAATCCACATGAGTTTCATCCTCTGTGGACTTTGGACCATGCAGTTTCTGTTCCAGTCATGCTGTGTTATCTTTTGGCCCTGAACGACAGTCTTTGGCAATATGCCCAGGCTTCCCGCAAGACCAGCAGCCTGCTCCCCATTGGTTACGTGGTGTCCACCCTCGTCCCTGGATACCTCCTCTCCTTCCTACTCTGCCCTTTTGGAAGTGTCCTCTCTGTCTCCCTCTACCTCGGCTGTCCTGGTAAAATGTTTCCGCGTCAGTCCCGATACTTCCCCAAAAGGTGTCCGGTTTCTTTGTAAGTTTATCTTTTATTTTTTTAGTTCTTATTAATTTGTCGATGTGAACGGCGTGATCAATGTACTCATCCAAGCTCCTAGTGGGCATTCCTATCATATGTTTATCTACCCAACTGCGCACACAGTCTTTTGATCCATTATGCAAAGCATTTTTTAATTGCTGATGGTACACCCCCCCATCAGCCCCGTCATCTCTAAGACCGCTATGCAGTTTAAAAACAGCTTCCATTCTTAGTTTATAATCCTCAAACTTCTCATTCTCCTCTTGTTTAACTCTCCCAATTTCAGTGTAATTTGCTCTCTTTCTGTACCTTTCCCGTATTCTTCCCAATAAGTCATTTGTTTTATTTCTCAATTCTGTGTCATCGTGTTTTAGAAGGTCTCCTGTAACCCTTAAAGGAGACCAGTTACCTTTTACATGGTGCCAATCGTGTCCCATTGCTTGCATATATATCTGCTGTACCTCTCTCCCATTTAAGTGATAAGAATGTCTTATTCCTTCCATATCTTCTTCGAATTTTTGCATATCCTCCTTATAGGAAGTGACGCCCTCCACCACTCTTTTTATATCGTCCTGCGTCCAGGTCCGATATACCAAGAGGGTTGTAGACTGTTCACCTGAGTCCACATTAGGGTTGGCCACCTCTATAAGGGGATATTGATTTGCTTCAGTTACTGCCAATTTTTGCGGTTCGGAGGAATTGTCAAACACTTCACCCCATTTTTTAGACCAATTTTGTACTTTCCCCCGAGATCTAGTATTTGGTGTGGGAGTGCTACCGTTAGGGTCATAAGCAGGGGGATTTTCCAATTTGTCTAAATTAGGATATATATGTGGGATTGCAGGAGCAGAGGGAAGGTGCGGCAAATTCATCGCCCCTTCTGCTTCTGCTCCTTCTTTATAAGCTTCGCTCACCCCTCCCTTACGGCTCCCTCTGATTACTGACTCATCGTCCTCCGTGCGATGAAACAGAATGGTGTTATCAGTTTTTTCAACAGTGAGTCCCCCCTCCTCCTTGCTCTTTGCTCCAGCCTGCCTGCCTTTTCTCTCTCCCTCTTCTCTTTTCCCAGCTATTTTAATCCAATGCATTAAAGCTTCAACCCCTTCTTTCTTCATTTGCTTTTCCTTATTCTTACATCCCAGTTTAATGGCTCCCAGTAACTCTATTAAACTTTTTACCCTCAGTTGCCCGTCGAATTTATATTTCGTTATCCATTTATTTAACGGTTCGACGTAAGCCTTATTTACTTGCTCTACATACTTCCAGTCCTTACATTTTAGTTTCTCTTTTGGTTCAGGTTTACTGGACCCCTTACCCATTTTTAAGTAAAATTTCGACCAGTGTGCTCGTACCTAGGGTAACCTAAGACACTGGTAACTGATCACAGGACAGTGTATAAAAATTCCTCTCGTGGTGTTTTCCACTTCGACCCCAAATGCTTTGGGGTGGGAAAACCTTGCGTTTGCTTCCACGAGAGGCCACTGTTTGCCCCCTGTGAGTTTTATATGGAGTGTCAATCAAGTGACTTTCACTCCCTCTCATTCACACATTCACACCTGCGCGCACGCTCATACACCTGTATGAGTATTATTGAACGTTCTTTTTACAAGCAGAGGAGTCCGCTTCCCCACAGAATTTAACTGCCACCCGGCAGAGGAGTCTGCACCTCCCCACGGAACTTAAAAACTGCCCTTTTACCTGCCAGAGTCTAGAATACCCAGGGTTTTGCTTAAGTAACCTCTTGTTACCCCAGTTACCTCTTGTAACTTCTTATTATGTAACCTCTTGTTACCAAATCATTCATACCATTTTAAATAAGAGTCAACTTACCCCGTGTCTTCTCTCAATTTCAGGATCCCGTTCAACCTACGGATCCCAGCCGACAGTCGGTTTCTCCCAGTCCCAAAAAGGGTCTTTCTGACCGTGGCCACGGTTTTCCTGGTGATTTTCCGCTCCGTCTGCTGGTGATCTTTCGGTATCTTGGGATCCGGCTCGAAGGACCAATTAAATGTTACGTTTATCTGTCAGTATAACATTTACTAAACAAAGAGAAGAAAGACACAAAGCATTTGAGTCCGTTTTACTTGCAAGGAGAGCGAATGGAAGTCACGCCTTACAACAGGCCTCCAAAAGCTCTGGCGTCCTTCATCGCATCTCCTTCTTTTATTTGGTAGGTTCATTAGGGTTCACATAAAATCACACCATATTAGTTAATAATTGTGTATTACACGTAGTCTTATGAATTGATCTTTGGTCGAGTCATGGTGACATGGTGACATGTTCATCTTCGTCTGTAGATTCTTCAGGTGATTGGACTCTGGTTCATCATGGTCTGCTTGTTGTTGGTCCTCAGGTCGCGGTCATGCAGTCCTGCAAACTTAAAACCTTTGCTTTGAGGTTTGTTAATGATTAAGAGTTGTCAGTAATATTCCAAGGATTAATACATATTCGTGCTTAAAGGATATGAATAAAAGAAGTAATTACATGATAACATATATACATTTTTCCAACATGAATGTATCCAAATCAGTTTGCATAAGACCTGTCAACAAGGCAACCTGAGTACAGGGGTCCAAAATAAAATTGTGTCCAGTACAGGGATCGAACCCGCGACCTTGGCGTTATTAGCACCACTCTCTAACCAGCTGAGCTAACCGGCCTTGATAAAAAAAGCTTTTTAATCCGTGCTCATCTTCTTTCTCATCTTTAGGTCTGTTTTTTTTTTTTCACTTGGATTATTAAGCACATTTTTACCACACCACACAGCAGTGCAAAATGCACAAAAAAGTACAATCTGTTGCACGATGTATCCAGCTTCTGTGTCAAAGAGTCTTGGCTCAAAATGAAAGAGTCTGTGTTAATCGCTACTTTCATGTCGTGCTTCACCTGGGTAATTTGCTCAAGTAGTATAAGCCTTGTTTAGCATGCCAGAGGTGACGAGATTGATTCCAGTTTTTTCCATGCTTCTTTTTTTCACTTGGATTATTTTTCTTCAATTGAGCACATTTTTATCAGACAGCACACTACATTAGCTAAAGTACAATCTGTTGCTAAATGTATTCAAATGTTTTTCTGTTGATGTCAACCATAATTGGATCTTTTCACCAAAAAGGTTCGCCCAACGTGGGGCTCGAACCCACGACCCTGAGATTAAGAGACTCATGCTCTACCGACTGAGCTAGCCGGGCATTATACAAAAGCCTGCTACTTAACACCACAACAAACTACTTTAGCTAGTATCTACTTAATAAGCCTAATTGCCTCAGTCACTGTAATTAACATTAGAAATGAAGCATGTTCAATCTATTTGTCTTACGGATCTAAGACCCTACTGTCAATATCCTCATAATGTGCCCTCAGTCAAATTTCCTGTAAGGTTTTCTACTTGATAGTGTCAAATATCAAAAAGCGTCACCTCTGCCTTGTTCGACAGGCCAAAAACCAAAAGCATGTCATCTGTATGATGAAAATGGGCTTGCCACAAGCAAATCCATCAATCAGAAATATCAGTTGCATTGATTCCCATGCGTAAGACCTCTCAACAATACCAGGCAACTATACCTGGGTAAGTCGGTCGATAAAAACTATTTTTGCCGTTAATAGCACCACGGCCTTGCTGGTTTAAAGACTTTGACGGTCAGGGACAAATGATTGACATCTTCTGTATCCATGAATCTTGGTACGGAACGAAAGCATCCGATTAGTCCTTGCCTATAGTTTTGCCTGAATTTCTTGTCTCTTTCTTTTAAGTAGGGGAATTAGCTCAAATGGTAGAGCGCTCGCTTAGCATGCGAGAGGTAGCGGGATCGATGCCCGCATTCTCCATATTGGTCATATTTCTTTAATTGAGCCAATTTTTACCACACAGCACAGCACAGTAGAGCTACACACACGAAAAAGCCCAACCTGTTGATGAATGTATCCAAATCAGTTTGCATAAGACCTGTCAACAAGGCAACCTGAGTACAGGGGTCCAAAATAAAATTGTGGCCAGTACGGGGATCGAACCCGCGACCTTGGCGTTATTAGCACCACGCTCTAACCAGCTGAGCTAACCGGCCTTGAAACAAAAGCTTTTTAATCCGTGCTCATCTTCTTTCTCATCTTTAGGTCTGTTTTTTTTTTTCACTTGGATTATTAAGCACATTTTTACCACACCACACAGCAGTGCAAAATGCACAAAAAAGTACAATCTGTTGCACGATGTATCCAGCTTCTGTGTCAAAGAGTCTTGGCTCAAAATGAAAGAGTCTGTGTTAATCCCTGCTTTCATGTTACGCTTCACCTGGGTAATTTGCTCAAGTAGTATAAGCCTTGTTTAGCATGCCAGAGGTGACGAGATTTTTCCAGTTTTTTCCATGCTTCTTTTGTTCACTTGGATTATTTTTCTTCAATTGAGCACATTTTTATCAGACAGCACACTACATTAGCTAAAGTACAATCTGTTGCTAAATGTATTCAAATGTTTTTCTGTTGATGTCATCCATAATTGGATCTTTTCACCAAAAAGGTTCGCCCAACGTGGGGCTCGAACCCACGACCCTGAGATTAAGAGTCTCATGCTCTACCGACTGAGCTAGCCGGGAACTATACGCAAGCATGCTACTTAACACCGCAACTAACTACATTAGCTAGTATCTACTTAATAAGCCTAATTGCCTCAGTCACTGTAACTAACATTAGAAATAAAGCATGTTCAATCTATTTGTCTTACGGATCTAAGACCCTACTGTCAATATCCTCATAATGTGCCCTCAGTCAAATTTCCTGTAAGGTTTTCTACTTGATAGTGTCAAATATCAAAAAGCGTCACCTCTGCCTTGTTCGACAGGCCAAAAACCAAAAGCATGTCATCTGTATGATGAAAATGGGCTTGACACAAGCAAATCCATCAAACAGAAATATCAGTTGCATTGATTCCCATGCGTAAGACCTCTCAACAATACCAGGCAACTATACCTGGGTAAGTGGGTCGATAAAAACTATTTTTGGCGTTAATAGCACCACGGCCTTGCTGGTTTAAAGACTTTGACGGTCAGGGACAAATGATTGACATCTTCTGTATCCATGAATCTTGGTACGGAACGAAAGCATCCGATTAGTCCTTGCCTATAGTTTTGCCTGAATTTCTTGTCTCTTTCTTTTAAGTAGGGGAATTAGCTCAAATGGTAGAGCGCTCGCTTAGCATGCGAGAGGTAGCGGGATCGATGCCCGCATTCTCCATATTGGTCATATTTCTTTAATTGAGCCAATTTTTACCACACAGCACAGCACAGTAGAGCTACACACACGAAAAAGCCCAACCTGTTGATGAATGTATCCAAATCAGTTTGCATAAGACCTGTCAACAAGGCAACCTGAGTACAGGGGTCCAAAATAAAATTGAGGCCAGTACGGGGATCGAACCCGCGACCTTGGCGTTATTAGCACCACGCTCTAACCAGCTGAGCTAACTGGCCTTGATAAAAAAGCTTTTTAATCCGTGCTCATCTTCTTTCTCATCTTTAGGTCTGTTTTTTTTCACTTGGATTAAGCACATTTTTACCACACCACACAGCAGTGCAAAATGCACAAAAAAGTACAATCTGTTGCACGATGTATCCAGCTTCTGTGTCAAAGCGTCTTGGCTCAAAATGAAAGAGTCTGTGTTAATCCCTACTTTCATGTTACGCTTCACCTGGGTAGTTTGCTCAAGTAGTATAAGCCTTGTTTAGCATGCCAGAGGTGACGAGATTGATTCCAGTTTTTTGCATGCTTCTTTTTTTCACTTGGATTATTTTTCTTCAATTGAGCACATTTTTATCAGACAGCACACTACATTAGCTAAAGTACAATCTGTTGCTAAATGTATTCAAATGTTTTTCTGTTGATGTCATCCATAATTGGATCTTTTCACCAAAAAGGTTCGGCCAACGTGGGGCTCGAACCCACAACCCTGAGATTAAGAGTCTCATGTTCTACCGACTGAGCTAGCAGGGCATTATACGCAAGCCTGCTACTTAACATCAAGTAGGGGAATTAGCTCAAATGGTAGAGCGCTCGCTTAGCATGCGAGAGGTAGCGGGATCGATGCCCGCATTCTCCATATTGGTCATATTTCTTTAATTGAGCCAATTTTTACCACACAGCACAGCACAGTAGAGCTACACACACGAAAAAGCCCAACCTGTTGATGAATTGTTAGGTTTATCTGTCAGTATAACATTTACTAAACAAAGAGAAGAAAGACACAAAGCATTTGAGTCCGTTTTACTTGCAAGGAGAGCGAATGGAAGTCACGCCTTACAACAGGCCTCCAAAAGCTCTGGCGTCCTTCATCGCATCTCCTTCTTTTATTTGGTAGGTTCATTAGGGTTCACATAAAATCACACCATATTAGTTAATAATTGTGTATTACACATAGTCTTATGAATTGATCTTTGGTCGAGTCATGGTGACATGGTGACATGTTCATCTTCGTCTGTAGATTCTTCAGGTGATTGGACTCTGGTTCATCATGGTCTGCTTGTTGTTGGTCCTCAGGTCGCGGTCATGCAGTCCTGCAAACTTAAAACCTTTGCTTTGAGGTTTGTTAATGATTAAGAGTTGTCAGTAATATTCCAAGGATTAATACATATTCGTGCTTAAAGGATATGAATAAAAGAAGTAATTACATGATAACATATATACATTTTTCCAACATTTCCCTCCTGTTTATCATGTTATTTACTCTTTTGTTAGCTTCCCTAATAATCTCTTCCTTTAGGATTTTCAACTATTAGTTCATACAATGAGAAATACATTTACACACAAAAGGTCAGTCGTCTTTTTCTTGTAGAGGACTCTCTTGAAAAAGTTGAGTTAGCTTGAAGTCACTAAAATCATAGCTCCCGTAAAATTCTTCATTTTCCAAAAGTGGGTACGCCTGTGTAGGCTCAACATCCCTTGGTGATAAGGCGGTAGTGATGAGACGGTTCACAAGACTGCGTAGACAGGGAATACAACAACATCCACACAATGTCAGAATTGCTGCAAATACAGCCATTGAAACTAAAACAGATTGAACTAGAGCTCTGTATTTCCCAAATACTTTCATCCAGGAATCCCACATGGTCGTTTCCACTCCCGAATGCTCCTTCATCTTCCGGTTGAGGGTGCGTAGGCCGTCAATGGCCATTGTCAGACTGCCTCCTGCAGCTGTGTTGTTTGGTATGAAAGAACAACATTGCTCTCCAAACATACCACAAACCCCATTTTTTTCCGCTAGGAGCATATCAAGAGCAATCCTGTTCTGAAAAGTCATGAGGGAGGTAGTAGATAATTGCTCATGCACGGCCTCAAAACCGTCTTGTGTCCAATTACCTAATTTCTGTACATTGTAATGGATGTAATTGATTCTGTCCACGTTCTTGTTAATCGTACACCACCAACACAAGGCTGATTCAAATCCTGCTGCTACTTGATTTGCCAACTTATATTCATCAGGAACCCCCCTGGGAACCCCAATTGCGTCTATGTACGTTGGGTCAGTTAACTTCTCCCAGGGTGCAAGTGATCGCTTTGTTCTGTGCCAATCTGCAGGTACCAAGCTATCCAATTTTGTTAAAAGGTCACTTATAGTGGTTGGAAATATTGAGACAGGTAGTAAAAGGGTTACTAATGCACACAGTCCTTTGGTGTCTGAGGGCAATCGATCGTATAACTTATTTTCCCCACACCACCACCATATGTCGCTTCGAGATTGTGGGTCAAGATAGGCCCAACAGGTATTATTGTAAGACACCAATCTCTTGGTGTCCCTTCCCCGAGTAGTTCCTTTCTTCCCGTTATATTAATACATGTAAAATTTCCTTGTGCTACTTTACTGGAGAAAACAGGTTTCCAACTTTCTGGTCCTGTTAGAGGATATGTTAAATCCCACTTTTTGCAACGATTGTCTGGATATGTTTTGTTCATTACTTCTACAACACATTCATCCGTTATAACTGCGGGTATTACTTGTAATAGTGGTCGTGGTCCCAAGCAAACTACACAGTCTTGTTGAGTGGCATTAGCTGCTTGTTCTGCTAGGAGAAGCCAATTATTGTATTTACCAGTTATTCCTGTTGTTACTCTAAACCACTCATCAGAAGGTTGACTTTCATCCAATACTCTAACTAGTATACCCTTGTCACTTAAATTTTGGATTGTTTCAGTTTTATTTGATTTAGGTTCTAGTAGTTGACATATTCGAAATGGAAAATAAGGTGGATTAGTAGTATAAGGCCATAAAAGAAATACCCAACATTTTTCTCCTCTCTCTTGTTGATCGGTATGGTACATTTCAGGGGTGTTTGGTGGCCACAAGTCCAATTTGGTAAGATTGATGTATATTTCAAATGCAAGACCTTGAGTGGAGGGATTGGTCATCACAAAAGAGATTATTTGTCTATGGTGTATCGCAGCAGGGTTAGTAGTCCACGTTTTCCAATCAAAACCCACTGGGTCCGCTACCAAAGAGTCCCACTTTAATTTATTAGTTATATACCATGGATATGGTAGATAATTGCTCGCTTTGTGTCCCTTATGGTTAAGGACAGTAATTGGTATTGTGGCCACCGAAACAGTATTAGCTCTCACACACACTGTTGGTATAGTACGAAGGTGTAATTCTTCTATCCCGTTGCCAGTATCATTGCATCGGTCGGAGTCAAATATGTGTCTGGACGTTCCTTTTGGTGCAGCTCTCGCCCTCCTGGGTATAGCCCCCTGTTGTTTCTCTATACCTTTTTTCCACATTACCACCCATACTGTTGCTATGAACATTACACAAAGTATTATCAAGCCCGTTCTTTGACATGGTTTATAGCCCTTATAATTCATTTCTGCCAACCTTTTCCCCTTACTGCCTCTTCTAGGATTGGTGTCTGTAAAGTGTTCTTCACTGACTTTCGGGTCTACCCAGATTCTATACGTCTGAGTCCACCCTATTATCAGACTTTTGCTCACCTTTCCCGTCGGCAGGGTTTGCAGAAATGACCTTTTTACAATGTGACTGATGTATCCAAGTACCCCTCTCTGTTATTTTAACAGCCGTCGGTGTCGTCAGGATCACTTGGTAGGGCCCTTCCCACTTCGGTGAGTGCCAATGCTTCCGTTTTATGCTCTTTACTAGCACCCAGTCTCCGGGCTCCACCTGTAGGGGTTCCTGCTGAGAAATAGGGAGTTTGTCATCAGGAGTACTTTGTTTCTGTGTTTCTAACATTTTTCTCATGTAGTCCGCTAGTGTCATGTCTTCCTCTGTTTCCCATTGGTTTTGAAAGTAAGGTAATCTATATGGTCTTCCAAACAGGGTTTCATAAGGGGTTAAACCAGTTGTGCTAGTAATATTGATGTATAGTTTTACTAACTCTAAACATTGTGTCCATGGTCGATGTGTTTCTTCCATACACTTTTTTAGTCTATTTTTTATAGTTCCATTCATTCGTTCCACTAATCCTGCACTCTGTGGATGATAACTGCAGTGATTTTTCAAATTAATGTGAAACATTTTTCCTATATTAGTTACCATCTGATTTACAAAATGAGTCCCGTTATCGCTGTATATTTTTTCAGGTATTCCATAGCGTGGAATAATATCTTTACATAAGGCTTTTGCTACTGTCAATGCATCTGGATGTTTGGTTGGAAATAGTTCTATCCATTTAGAGAATGCATCTATAATGACTAAACAGTATTCCTTTCCTTCACTTTTACTGAGTTGGATAAAATCCATGTGTATTGTTTGGAATGGGTATTGTGGTTTTGGAAACTGCCCACGTTTTGGTCTTAAATTACCTTGCGCGTTATGTTTTGCACATATCAAACATGCTCTACAAAAGTTTTTTGAATATAGGTTAAACCCATATGTGGTGAAATTTTTTTGTACCAGTCCTACCATCCCTCCTGTTGAGACATGTGATTGCCCATGGCTCAATATTGCAGCCCATTTATACATATTCTTTGGTAGGATTGGTTTCCCCCGGGGTCACACATAAATTTTGTTTTGTTTTGTAGCCCCATGCTTTATCCATGTGTCTATCTCATGTGTTGTGCTTTGTTGTTGCATGTCAATGAGAATGTCAGAAGTTATCAGTTGGTCTTGGTCTGTAAACAAAACTTGTATACTTTGTTCAGCGGCTTGTTTCGCTATGCGGTCAGCGAAGGCATTACCGAGTGAAATTGTGTCTTTGGAATTTGTGTGTGCTGCACATTTACATACAGCTAATGTAGCAGGTAGATGGACAGCTTTTAACAATTCTTTTAGTAATTGAGCGTGAGTCACTGGTTTCCCAGTAGATGTGACCATTCCTCGGTTATGCCAATACTGAGCAAATGTGTGAACTGTAGCAAATGCATATTGACTGTCAGTATAAATGGTGACATCTTTCCCTTTCATTAATTTACATGCCTCAGTCAGAGCGACAATCTCGGCAGCTTGTGCTGAAAAAGTTGATGGCAAGTGTCCAGCTTTAAGTACGGTGTCTATTGTTACTACAGCATAACCCGTTAGTGTTTTACCCAAATCATTTTTCCTTGAAGAGCCATCAACGAACACTACCTCTCCCTGAGACAAAGGTTGGTCGCTTAAATCTAACCTAGATTTAGCTGTGTGTTCTGCTAGTGCTTGGCAGTCGTGTTGCTCTCCATCATCAGGTAAGGGTAGCAATGTGGCTGGGTTCAATGTGGTGCATCGTTCGATGGTGAGGTGTGGCTGTGACAGCAGCGTGGCCATGCAGGAGAGGTGCCTTGCAGGTGATAAAAAGATCATGTTAGTTTGCAGTAGTAAAGCCGCTACTGCGTGTGGGACCTTAAGGGTCAATGGGTGGAATAGAACTATTCCGGCACTGACTTCTACTGCCATTGACGCTGCTATCACCGCTCTCACACAATGTGGTAATGCGCAAGCTACATTATCTAATTTGGAAGAAAAATAAGCTATTGGTCTCAATTTATCTCCATGTTGTTGACTTAAAACAGAAGGACTGCTGTTTTTCGTTCTTCTAGAATAGTTCTGCCACCTGCACTAAGGTGGTGGCCTAGATATTTGACCTGTGGTTTCCATAATTGTAGTTTGTTTTTACTGACTTTGTGCCCCTCCTGAGCTAGGTGTTTAAAAAGGGCCACAGTGTCTTCTTTGCATATTTCTAGACTCGGAGAAGCCACTAATATATCGTCAACATAGAGTAGTATTTGACTTCCCCCAGGTGGTTGAAATTTGGACATGCTAGCATGCATGGCTTGTGAATATATAGTAGGGCTTTCGCAGTAGCCCTGGGGAAGTCTAGTATAGGTGTATCGTTTCCCCCTGAATGTGAAAGCAAACCAAAATTGGCTGTCTTTGTCAATGGGAATGGAGAAAAAGGCATTACTAATGTCAACCACAGTAAATATTTGTGCATCTGATCTTAAAGAATTCAGCAATGTGTGTGGGTCAGGAACACATGGAGCCCGTTGTGTTACTGCAGCATTTACTGCCTGCAGATCCTGTACCATCCTCCATCCCGTTGAAGGAGCTTGCTTTTTCACTGGGAATATTGGTGTGTTGCAGGGGGAATCGTCACATTCTATAATAACCCCTGCTCGTTGTAAATCATGTATTACTGGTGTTATGCCTTCTAGTGCATCAGGTTTAAGTGGATATTGTCGTATGCAGGGTCGATATTCTGTTTTGGGTCTGATTTGTACTGGCAATATTCCTTTTATCAGTCCAACATCAGACGGTCCTTGTGACCACAATGATTGAGGTACTTGAGCTAGTTGTGATTCATCTTCTTCAGTTAGTAGAAGATGTCACTGGTGTCCGGAGTCTATACGTACTCCAGCCTTGGTCTGTATTGTCCAATACAGCCATTTCCTAGTCAAGCCTGTGTGAGCGCTATGTTCCAATTGGTCGCCCATGTCTGTCCAATCCGTTGCACTGTCACCTTCTTGAACTATGTTACCCAACGACTTCCAACCCCTCTTCTTGTTTTTATACAATGAGATGTGAGGTGGGTACCATCCCCGGAGCATGGCTCTGAGTGGGGTGGGTAAGGTGACCTCTGCCACCACGTTACCTTGCCCGTCCGAGTAAACGCAAGAAATTGTTATGGTTGTTGGGGTGAGTTGTGACAGTTTCTTTTCATATGTTGGATCAGGCCCAGGAGTGTTTTTGTACCACATGGTGACGTGTAGTTCATCAGAGGGCATGGGTTCCACACCTGTCATGATAGGTTGACAGTGTCCCACTTGTCCTCCTACCTTTAGCAATTCAGTTCCCACCTTATGAGGTTCTTGGTCAGATATGTCGAGTGTGTAGTAAAAATTTGGAACGCGTCTTCCCTCTAGGGGGAAAAGGTCACCTCGTTGTAGCTCGGCTCTGCGTTTGATGACCAGTCTCCCCCCAGGAGTGGAGACGAGCGCCAAACCTAGATTGAGTAAGCCATCTCTTCCCAACAAATTAACAGGACATTCTGGCATAAAAAGGATGGACATTTTGCATGATATACCTTTAGGATCTCTTACCCAAACTGGTTTAGAAGCAGTGACTACAGTTTTACCCCCATTAGCTGATCGTACAATTACTACCTCATCACTTAGTTCACTATAGGGTATGTGTTCCTTACATGTAGTTCTGCATGCTCCAGAGTCACAGAGGAATGTGATTTCTTTCCCATTTACCATTAAGACTATTTCTAGTCTTTCTTGATTTAAAGAAAAAATTTCTTCCAAATTTAAATCCACATGAGTTTCATCCTCTGTGGACTTTGGACCATGCAGTTTCTGTTCCAGTCATGCTGTGTTATCTTTTGGCCCTGAACGACAGTCTTTGGCAATATGCCCAGGCTTCCCGCAAGACCAGCAGCCTGCTCCCCATTGGTTACGTGGTGTCCACCCTCGTCCCTGGATACCTCCTCTCCTTCCTACTCTGCCCTTTTGGAAGTGTCCTCTCTGTCTCCCTCTACCTCGGCTGTCCTGGTAAAATGTTTCCGCGTCAGTCCCGATACTTCCCCAAAAGGTGTCCGGTTTCTTTGTAAGTTTATCTTTTATTTTTTTAGTTCTTATTAATTTGTCGATGTGAACGGCGTGATCAATGTACTCATCCAAGCTCCTAGTGGGCATTCCTATCATATGTTTATCTACCCAACTGCGCACACAGTCTTTTGATCCATTATGCAAAGCATTTTTTAATTGCTGATGGTACACCCCCCCATCAGCCCCGTCATCTCTAAGACCGCTATGCAGTTTAAAAACAGCTTCCATTCTTAGTTTATAATCCTCAAACTTCTCATTCTCCTCTTGTTTAACTCTCCCAATTTCAGTGTAATTTGCTCTCTTTCTGTACCTTTCCCGTATTCTTCCCAATAAGTCATTTGTTTTATTTCTCAATTCTGTGTCATCGTGTTTTAGAAGGTCTCCTGTAACCCTTAAAGGAGACCAGTTACCTTTTACATGGTGCCAATCGTGTCCCATTGCTTGCATATATATCTGCTGTACCTCTCTCCCATTTAAGTGATAAGAATGTCTTATTCCTTCCATATCTTCTTCGAATTTTTGCATATCCTCCTTATAGGAAGTGACGCCCTCCACCACTCTTTTTATATCGTCCTGCGTCCAGGTCCGATATACCAAGAGGGTTGTAGACTGTTCACCTGAGTCCACATTAGGGTTGGCCACCTCTATAAGGGGATATTGATTTGCTTCAGTTACTGCCAATTTTTGCGGTTCGGAGGAATTGTCAAACACTTCACCCCATTTTTTAGACCAATTTTGTACTTTCCCCCGAGATCTAGTATTTGGTGTGGGAGTGCTACCGTTAGGGTCATAAGCAGGGGGATTTTCCAATTTGTCTAAATTAGGATATATATGTGGGATTGCAGGAGCAGAGGGAAGGTGCGGCAAATTCATCGCCCCTTCTGCTTCTGCTCCTTCTTTATAAGCTTCGCTCACCCCTCCCTTACGGCTCCCTCTGATTACTGACTCATCGTCCTCCGTGCGATGAAACAGAATGGTGTTATCAGTTTTTTCAACAGTGAGTCCCCCCTCCTCCTTGCTCTTTGCTCCAGCCTGCCTGCCTTTTCTCTCTCCCTCTTCTCTTTTCCCAGCTATTTTAATCCAATGCATTAAAGCTTCAACCCCTTCTTTCTTCATTTGCTTTTCCTTATTCTTACATCCCAGTTTAATGGCTCCCAGTAACTCTATTAAACTTTTTACCCTCAGTTGCCCGTCGAATTTATATTTCGTTATCCATTTATTTAACGGTTCGACGTAAGCCTTATTTACTTGCTCTACATACTTCCAGTCCTTACATTTTAGTTTCTCTTTTGGTTCAGGTTTACTGGACCCCTTACCCATTTTTAAGTAAAATTTCGACCAGTGTGCTCGTACCTAGGGTAACCTAAGACACTGGTAACTGATCACAGGACAGTGTATAAAAATTCCTCTCGTGGTGTTTTCCACTTCGACCCCAAATGCTTTGGGGTGGGAAAACCTTGCGTTTGCTTCCACGAGAGGCCACTGTTTGCCCCCTGTGAGTTTTATATGGAGTGTCAATCAAGTGACTTTCACTCCCTCTCATTCACACATTCACACCTGCGCGCACGCTCATACACCTGTATGAGTATTATTGAACGTTCTTTTTACAAGCAGAGGAGTCCGCTTCCCCACAGAATTTAACTGCCACCCGGCAGAGGAGTCTGCACCTCCCCACGGAACTTAAAAACTGCCCTTTTACCTGCCAGAGTCTAGAATACCCAGGGTTTTGCTTAAGTAACCTCTTGTTACCCCAGTTACCTCTTGTAACTTCTTATTATGTAACCTCTTGTTACCAAATCATTCATACCATTTTAAATAAGAGTCAACTTACCCCGTGTCTTCTCTCAATTTCAGGATCCCGTTCAACCTACGGATCCCAGCCGACAGTCGGTTTCTCCCAGTCCCAAAAAGGGTCTTTCTGACCGTGGCCACGGTTTTCCTGGTGATTTTCCGCTCCGTCTGCTGGTGATCTTTCGGTATCTTGGGATCCGGCTCGAAGGACCAATTAAATGTTACGTTTATCTGTCAGTATAACATTTACTAAACAAAGAGAAGAAAGACACAAAGCATTTGAGTCCGTTTTACTTGCAAGGAGAGCGAATGGAAGTCACGCCTTACAACAGGCCTCCAAAAGCTCTGGCGTCCTTCATCGCATCTCCTTCTTTTATTTGGTAGGTTCATTAGGGTTCACATAAAATCACACCATATTAGTTAATAATTGTGTATTACACGTAGTCTTATGAATTGATCTTTGGTCGAGTCATGGTGACATGGTGACATGTTCATCTTCGTCTGTAGATTCTTCAGGTGATTGGACTCTGGTTCATCATGGTCTGCTTGTTGTTGGTCCTCAGGTCGCGGTCATGCAGTCCTGCAAACTTAAAACCTTTGCTTTGAGGTTTGTTAATGATTAAGAGTTGTCAGTAATATTCCAAGGATTAATACATATTCGTGCTTAAAGGATATGAATAAAAGAAGTAATTACATGATAACATATATACATTTTTCCAACATGAATGTATCCAAATCAGTTTGCATAAGACCTGTCAACAAGGCAACCTGAGTACAGGGGTCCAAAATAAAATTGTGTCCAGTACAGGGATCGAACCCGCGACCTTGGCGTTATTAGCACCACTCTCTAACCAGCTGAGCTAACCGGCCTTGATAAAAAAAGCTTTTTAATCCGTGCTCATCTTCTTTCTCATCTTTAGGTCTGTTTTTTTTTTTCACTTGGATTATTAAGCACATTTTTACCACACCACACAGCAGTGCAAAATGCACAAAAAAGTACAATCTGTTGCACGATGTATCCAGCTTCTGTGTCAAAGAGTCTTGGCTCAAAATGAAAGAGTCTGTGTTAATCGCTACTTTCATGTCGTGCTTCACCTGGGTAATTTGCTCAAGTAGTATAAGCCTTGTTTAGCATGCCAGAGGTGACGAGATTGATTCCAGTTTTTTCCATGCTTCTTTTTTTCACTTGGATTATTTTTCTTCAATTGAGCACATTTTTATCAGACAGCACACTACATTAGCTAAAGTACAATCTGTTGCTAAATGTATTCAAATGTTTTTCTGTTGATGTCATCCATAATTGGATCTTTTCACCAAAAAGGTTCGCCCAACGTGGGGCTCGAACCCACGACCCTGAGATTAAGAGACTCATGCTCTACCGACTGAGCTAGCCGGGCATTATACAAAAGCCTGCTACTTAACACCACAACAAACTACTTTAGCTAGTATCTACTTAATAAGCCTAATTGCCTCAGTCACTGTAATTAACATTAGAAATGAAGCATGTTCAATCTATTTGTCTTACGGATCTAAGACCCTACTGTCAATATCCTCATAATGTGCCCTCAGTCAAATTTCCTGTAAGGTTTTCTACTTGATAGTGTCAAATATCAAAAAGCGTCACCTCTGCCTTGTTCGACAGGCCAAAAACCAAAAGCATGTCATCTGTATGATGAAAATGGGCTTGCCACAAGCAAATCCATCAATCAGAAATATCAGTTGCATTGATTCCCATGCGTAAGACCTCTCAACAATACCAGGCAACTATACCTGGGTAAGTCGGTCGATAAAAACTATTTTTGCCGTTAATAGCACCACGGCCTTGCTGGTTTAAAGACTTTGACGGTCAGGGACAAATGATTGACATCTTCTGTATCCATGAATCTTGGTACGGAACGAAAGCATCCGATTAGTCCTTGCCTATAGTTTTGCCTGAATTTCTTGTCTCTTTCTTTTAAGTAGGGGAATTAGCTCAAATGGTAGAGCGCTCGCTTAGCATGCGAGAGGTAGCGGGATCGATGCCCGCATTCTCCATATTGGTCATATTTCTTTAATTGAGCCAATTTTTACCACACAGCACAGCACAGTAGAGCTACACACACGAAAAAGCCCAACCTGTTGATGAATGTATCCAAATCAGTTTGCATAAGACCTGTCAACAAGGCAACCTGAGTACAGGGGTCCAAAATAAAATTGTGGCCAGTACGGGGATCGAACCCGCGACCTTGGCGTTATTAGCACCACGCTCTAACCAGCTGAGCTAACCGGCCTTGAAACAAAAGCTTTTTAATCCGTGCTCATCTTCTTTCTCATCTTTAGGTCTGTTTTTTTTTTTCACTTGGATTATTAAGAACATTTTTACCACACCACACAGCAGTGCAAAATGCACAAAAAAGTACAATCTGTTGCACAATGTATCCAGCTTCTGTGTCAAAGAGTCTTGTCTCAAAATGAAAGAGTCTGTGTTAATCCCTGCTTTCATGTTAGGCTTCACCTGGGTAATTTGCTCAAGTAGTATAAGCCTTGTTTAGCATGCCAGAGGTGACGAGATTGATTCCAGTTTTTTCCATGCTTTTTTTTTTCACTTGGATTATTTTTCTTCAATTGAGCACATTTTTATCAGACAGCACACTACATTAGCTAAAGTACAATCTGTTGCTAAATGTATTCAAATGTTTTTCTGTTGATGTCATCCATAATTGGATCTTTTCACCAAAAAGGTTCGCCCAACGTGGGGCTCGAACCCACGACCCTGAGATTAAGAGTCTCATGCTCTACCGACTGAGCTAGCCGGGCTTTATACACAAGCCTGCTACTTAACACCACAACAAACTACTTTAGCTAGTATCTACTTAATAAGCCTAATTGCCTCAGTCACTGTAATTAACATTAGAAATGAAGCATGTTCAATCTATTTGTCTTACGGATCTAAGACCCTACTGTCAATATCCTCATAATGTGCCCTCAGTCAAATTTCCTGTAAGGTTTTCTACTTGATAGTGTCAAATATCAAAAAGCGTCACCTCTGCCTTGTTCGACAGGCCAAAAACCAAAAGCATGTCATCTGTATGATGAAAATGGGCTTGACACAAGCAAATCCATCAATCAGAAATATCAGTTGCATTGATTCCCATGCGTAAGACCTCTCAACAATACCAGGCAACTATACCTGGGTAAGTCGGTCGATAAAAACTATTTTTGCCGTTAATAGCACCACGGCCTTGCTGGTTTAAAGACTTTGACGGTCAGGGACAAATGATTGACATCTTCTGTATCCATGAATCTTGGTACGGAACGAAAGCATCCGATTAGTCCTTGCCTATAGTTTTGCCTGAATTTCTTGTCTCTTTCTTTTAAGTAGGGGAATTAGCTCAAATGGTAGAGCGCTCGCTTAGCATGCGAGAGGTAGCGGGATCGATGCCCGCATTCTCCATATTGGTCATATTTCTTTAATTGAGCCAATTTTTACCACACAGCACAGCACAGTAGAGCTACACACACGAAAAAGCCCAACCTGTTGATGAATGTATCCAAATCAGTTTGCATAAGACCTGTCAACAAGGCAACCTGATTACAGGGGTCCAAAATAAAATTGTGGCCAGTACGGGGATCGAACCCGCGACCTTGGCGTTATTAGCACCACGCTCTAACCAGCTGAGCTAACCGGCCTTGAAACAAAAGCTTTTTAATCCGTGCTCATCTTCTTTCTCATCTTTAGGTCTGTTTTTTTTTTCACTTGGATTATTAAGAACATTTTTACCACACCACACAGCAGTGCAAAATGCACAAAAAAGTACAATCTGTTGCACGATGTATCCAGCTTCTGTGTCAAAGAGTCTTGTCTCAAAATGAAAGAGTCTGTGTTAATCCCTGCTTTCATGTTAGGCTTCACCTGGGTAATTTGCTTAAGTAGTATAAGCCTTGTTTAGCATGCCAGAGGTGACGAGATTGATTCCAGTTTTTTCCATGCTTCTTTTTTTCACTTGGATTATTTTTCTTCAATTGAGCACATTTTTATCAGACAGCACACTACATTAGCTAAAGTACAATCTGTTGCTAAATGTATTCAAATGTTTTTCTGTTGATGTCATCCATAATTGGATCTTTTCACCAAAAAGGTTCGCCCAACGTGGGGCTCGAACCCACGACCCTGAGATTAAGAGTCTCATGCTCTACCGACTGAGCTAGCCGGGCATTATACACAAGCCTGCTACTTAACACCACAACAAACTACTTTAGCTAGTATCTACTTAATAAGCCTAATTGCCTCAGTCACTGTAATTAACATTAGAAATGAAGCATGTTCAATCTATTTGTCTTACGGATCTAAGACCCTTCTGTCAATATCCTCATAATGTGCCCTCAGTCAAATTTCCTGTAAGGTTTTCTACTTGATAGTGTCAAATATCAAAAAGCGTCACCTCTGCCTTGTTCGACAGGCCAAAAACCAAAAGCATGTCATCTGTATGATGAAAATGGGCTTGACACAAGCAAATCCATCAATCAGAAATATCAGTTGCATTGATTCCCATGCGTAAGACCTCTCAACAATACCAGGCAACTATACCTGGGTAAGTGGGTCGATAAAAACTATTTTTGGCGTTAATAGCACCACGGCCTTGCTGGTTTAAAGACTTTGATGGTCAGGGACAAATGATTGACATCTTCTGTATCCAAGAATCTTGGTACAGAGCGAAAGCATCCGATTAGTCCTTGCCTATAGTTTTGCCTGAATTTCTTGTCTCTTTATTTTTAAGTAGGGGAATTAGCTCAAATGGTAGAGCGCTCGCTTAGCATGCGAGAGGTAGCGGGATCGATGCCCGCATTCTCCATATTGGTCACATTTCTTTAATTGAGCCAATTTTTACCACACAGCACAGCACAGTAGAGCTACACACACGAAAAAGGCCAACCTGTTGATGAATGTATCCAAATCAGTTTGCATAAGACCTGTCAACAAGGCAACCTGAGTACAGGGGTCCAAAATAAAATTGGGGATTGAACAGGGATCGAACCCGCGACCTTGGCGTTATTAGGACCACGCTCTAACCAGCGGAGCTAACCATCCTTAATAAAAAAGCTTTTTAATCCGTGCTCATCTTCTTTCTCATCTTTAGGTTTGTTTTTTTTTTTCACTTGGATTATTAAGAACATTTTTACCACACCACACAGCAGTGCAAAATGCACAAAAAAGTACAACCTGTTACACGATGTATCCAGCTTCTGTGTCAAAGAGTCTTGGCTCAAAATGAAAGAGTCTGTGTTAATCCCTGCTTTCATGTTATGCTTCACCTGGGTAATTTGCTCAAGTAGTATAAGCCTTGTTTAGCATGCCAGAGGTGACGAGATTGATTCCAGTTTTTTCCATGCTTTTTTTTTCACTTGGATTATTTTTCTTCAATTGAGCACATTTTTATAAGACAGCACACTACATTAGCTAAAGTACAATCTGTTGCTAAATGTATTCAAATGTTTTTCTGTTGATGTCATCCATAATTGGATCTTTTCACCAAAAAGGTTCGCCCAACGTGGGGCTCGAACCCACGACCCTGAGATTAAGAGTCTCATGCTCTACCGACTGAGCTAGCCGGGCATTATACACAAGCCTGCTACTTAACACCACAACAAACTACTTTAGCTAGTATCTACTTAATAAGCCTAATTGCGTCAGTCACTGTAATTAACATTAGAAATGAAGCATGTTCAATCTATTTGTCTTACGGATCTAAGACCCTACTGTCAATATCCTCATAATGTGCCCTCAGTCAAATTTCCTGTAAGGTTTTCTACTTGATAGTGTCAAATATCAAAAAGCGTCACCTCTGCCTTGTTCGACAGGCCAAAAACCAAAAGCATGTCATCTGTATGATGAAAATGGGCTTTACACAAGCAAATCCATCATTCAGAAATATCAGTTGCATTGATTCCCATGCGTAAGACCTCTCAACAATACCAGGCAACTATACCTGGGTAAGTGGGTCGATAAAAACTATTTTTGCCGTTAATAGCACCACGGCCTTGCTGGTTTAAAGACTTTGACGGTCAGGGACAAATGATTGACATCTTCTGTATCCATGAATCTTGGTACGGAACGAAAGCATCCGATTAGTCCTTGCCTATAGTTTTGCCTGAATTTCTTGTCTCTTTCTTTTAAGTAGGGGAATTAGCTCAAATGGTAGAGCGCTCGCTTAGCATGCGAGAGGTAGCGGGATCGATGCCCGCATTCTCCATATTGGTCATATTTCTTTAATTGAGCCAATTTTTACCACACAGCACAGCACAGTAGAGCTACACACACGAAAAAGCCCAACCTGTTGATGAATGTATCCCAATCAGTTTGCATAAGACCTGTCAACAAGGCAACCTGAGTACAGGGGACCAAAATCAAATTGTGGCCAGTACGGGGATCGAACCCGCGACCTTGGCGTTATTAGCACCACGCTCTAACCAGCTGAGCTAACCGGCCTTGACAAAAAAAGCTTTTTAATCCGTGCTCATCTTCTTTCTCATCTTTAGGTCTGTTTTTTTTTTCACTTGGATTATTAAGCACATTTTTACCACACCACACAGCAGTGCAAAATGCACAAAAAAGTACAATCTGTTGCACGATGTATCCAGCTTCTGTGTCAAAGAGTCTTGGCTCAAAATGAAAGAGTCTGTGTTAATCCCTGCTTTCATGTTACGCTTCACCTGGGTAATTTGCTCAAGTAGTATAAGCCTTGTTTAGCATGCCAGAGGTGACGAGATTGATTCCAGTTTTTTCCATGCTTCTTTTTTTCACTTGGATTATTTTTCTTCAATTGAGCACATTTTTATCAGACAGCACACTACATTAGCTAAAGTACAATCTGTTGCTAAATGTATTCAAATGTTTTTCTGTTGATGTCATCCATAATTGGATCTTTTCACCAAAAAGGTTCGCCCAACGTGGGGCTCGAACCCACGACCCTGAGATTAAGAGTCTCATGCTCTACCGACTGAGCTAGCCGGGCATTATACACAAGCCTGCTACTTAACACCACAACTAACTACTTAGCTAGTATCTACTTAATAAGCCTAATTGCCTCAGTCACTGTAACTTAACATTAGAAATGAAGCATGTTCAATCTATTTGTCTTACGGATCTAAGACCCTACTGTCAATATCCTCATAATGTGCCCTCAGTCAAATTTCCTGTAAGGTTTTCTACTTGATAGTGTCAAATATCAAAAAGCGTCACCTCTGCCTTGTTCGACAGGCCAAAAACCAAAAGCATGTCATCTGTATGATGAAAATGGGCTTGACACAAGCAAATCCATCAATCAGAAATATCAGTTGCATTGATTCCCATGCGTAAGACCTCTCAACAATACCAGGCAACTATACCTGGGTAAGTGGGTCGATAAAAACTATTTTTGGCGTTAATAGCACCACGGCCTTGCTGGTTTAAAGACTTTGATGGTCAGGGACAAATGATTGACATCTTCTGTATCCAAGAATCTTGGTACGGAACGAAAGCATCCGATTAGTCCTTGCCTATAGTTTTGCCTGAATTTCTTGTCTCTTTCTTTTAAGTAGGGGAATTAGCTCAAATGGTAGAGCGCTCGCTTAGCATGCGAGAGGTAGCGGGATCGATGCCCGCATTCTCCATATTGGTCATATTTCTTTAATTGAGCCAATTTTTACCACACAGCACAGCACAGTAGAGCTACACACACGAAAAAAGCCCAACCTGTTGATGAATGTATCCCAATCAGTTTGCATAAGACCTGTCAACAAGGCAACCTGAGTACAGGGGACCAAAATCAAATCGTGGCCAGTACAGGGATCGAACCCGCGACCTTGGCGTTATTAGCACCACGCTCTAACCAGCTGAGCTAACCGGCCTTGATAAAAAAGCTTTTTAATCCGTGCTCATCTTCTTTCTCATCTTTAGGTCTGTTTTTTTTTTCACTTGGATTATTAAGCACATTTTTACCACACCACACAGCAGTGCAAAATGCACAAAAAAGTACAATCTGTTGCACGATGTATCCAGCTTCTGTGTCAAAGAGTCTTGGCTCAAAATGAAAGAGTCTGTGTTAATCCCTGCTTTCATGTTACGCTTCACCTGGGTAATTTGCTCAAGTAGTATAAACTTTGTTTAGCATGCCAGAGGTAACGAGATTGATTCCAGTTTTTTCCATGCTTCTTTTTTTCACTTGGATTATTTTTCTTCAATTGAGCACATTTTTATCAGACAGCACACTACATTAGCTAAAGTACAATCTGTTGCTAAATGTATTCAAATGTTTTTCTGTTGATGTCATCCATAATTGGATCTTTTCACCAAAAAGGTTCGCCCAACGTGGGGCTCGAACCCACGACCCTGAGATTAAGAGTCTCATGCTCTACCGACTGAGCTAGCCGGGCAATAGACGTTAGCCTGCTACTTAACACCACAACTAACTACATTAGCTAGTATCTACTTAATAAGCCTAATTGCCTCAGTCACTGTAACTAACATTAGAAATGAAGCATGTTCAATCTATTTGTCTTACGGATCTAAAACCCTACTGTCAATATCCTCATAATGTGCCCTCAGTCAAATTTCCTGTAAGGTTTTCTACTTGATAGTGTCAAATATCAAAAAGCGTCACCTCTGCCTTGTTCGACAGGCCAAAAACCAAAAGCATGTCATCTGTATGATGAAAATGGGCTTGACACAAGAAAAATCCATCAATCAGAAATATCAGTTGCATTGATTCCCATGCGTAAGACCTCTCAACAATACCAGGCAACTATACCTGGGTAAGTGGGTCGATAAAAACTATTTTTGGCGTTAATAGCACCACGGCCTTGCTGGTTTAAAGACTTTGACGGTCAGGGACAAATGATTGACATCTTCTGTATCCAAGAATCTTGGTACGGAACGAAAGAATCCGATTAGTCCTTGCATATAGTTTTGCCTGAATTTCTTGTCTCTTTCTTTTAAGTAGGGGAATTAGCTCAAGTGGTTGAGCGCTAGCTTAGCATGCGAGAGGTAGCGGGATCGATGCCCGCATTCTCCATATTGGTCATATTTCTTTAATTGAGCCAATTTTTACCACACAGCACAGCACAGTAGAGCTACACACACGAAAAAGCCCAACCTGTTGATGAATGTATCCCAATCAGTTTGCATAAGACCTGTCAACAAGGCAACCTGAGTACAGGGGACCAAAATCAAATCGTGGCCAGTACGGGGATCGAAGCCACGACCTTGGCGTTATTAGCACCACGCTCTAACCAGCTGAGCTAACCGGCCTTGACAAAAAAAGCTGTTTAATCCGTGCTCATCTTCTTTCTCATCTTTAGGTCTGTTTTTTTTTTCACTTGGATTATTAAGCACATTTTTACCACACCACACAGCAGTGCAAAATGCACAAAAAAGTACAATCTGTTGCACGATGTATCCAGCTTCTGTGTCAAAGAGTCTTGGCTCAAAATGAAAGAGTCTGTGTTAATCCCTGCTTTCATGTTACGCTTCACCTGGGTAATTTGCTCAAGTAGTATAAACCTTGTTTAGCATGCCAGAGGTAACGAGATTGATTCCAGTTTTTTCCATGCTTCTTTTTTTCACTTGGATTATTTTTCTTCAATTGAGCACATTTTTATCAGACAGCACACTACATTAGCTAAAGTACAATCTGTTGCTAAATGTATTCAAATGTTTTTCTGTTGATGTCATCCATAATTGGATCTTTTCACCAAAAAGGTTCGCCCAACGTGGGGCTCGAACCCACGACCCTGAGATTAAGAGTCTCATGCTCTACCGACTGAGCTAGCCGGGCAGTATACGCTAGCCTGCTACTTAACACCACAACTAACTACATTAGCTAGTATCTACTTAATAAGCCTAATTGCCTCAGTCACTGTAACTAACATTAGAAATGAAGCATGTTCAATCTATTTGTCTTACGGATCTAAGACCCTACTGTCAATATCCTCATAATGTGCCCTCAGTCAAATTTCCTGTAAGGTTTTCTACTTGATAGTGTCAAATATCAAAAAGCGTCACCTCTGCCTTGTTCGACAGGCCAAAAACCAAAAGCATGTCATCTGTATGATGAAAATGGGCTTGACACAAGCAAATCCATCAATCAGAAATATCAGTTGCATTGATTCCCATGCGTAAGACCTCTCAAAAATACCAGGCAACTATACCTGGGTAAGTGGGTCGATAAAAACAATTTTTGGCGTTAATAGCACCACGGCCTTGCTGGTTTAAAGACTTTGACGGTCAGGGACAAATGATTGACATCTTCTGTATCCAAGAATCTTGGTACGGAACGAAAGCATCCGATTAGTCCTTGCATATAGTTTTGCCTGAATTTCTTGTCTCTTTCTTTTAAGTAGGGGAATTAGCTCAAATGGTAGAGCGCTCGCTTAGCATGCGAGAGGTAGCGGGATCGATGCCCGCATTCTCCATATTGGTCATATTTCTTTAATTGAGCCAATTTTTACCACACAGCACAGCACAGTAGAGCTACACACACGAAAAAGCCCAACCTGTTGATGAATGTATCCAAATCAGTTTGCATAAGACCTGTCAACAAGGCAACCTGAGTACAGGGGACCAAAATCAAATCGTGGCCAGTACGGGGATCGAACCCGCGACCTTGGCGTTATTAGCACCACGCTCTAACCAGCTGAGCTAACCGGCCTTGACAAAAAAAGCTGTTTAATCCGTGCTCATCTTCTTTCTCATCTTTAGGTCTGTTTTTTTTTTCACTTGGATTATTAAGCACATTTTTACCACACCACACAGCAGTGCAAAATGCACAAAAAAGTACAATCTGTTGCACGATGTATCCAGCTTCTGTGTCAAAGAGTCTTGGCTCAAAATGAAACAGTCTGTGTTAATCCCTGCTTTCATGTTACGCTTCACCTGGTAATTTGCTCAAGTAGTATAAGCCTTGTTTAGCATGCCAGAGGTGACGAGATTGATTCCAGTTTTTTCCATGCTTCTTTTTTTCACTTGGATTATTTTTCTTCAATTGAGCACATTTTTATCAGACAGCACACTACATTAGCTAAAGTACAATCTGTTGCTAAATGTATTCAAATGTTTTTCTGTTGATGTCATCCATAATCGGATCTTTTCACCAAAAGTTTCACCCAACGTAGGGCTCGAACCCACGACCCTGAGATTAAGAGTCTCATGCTCTACCGACTGAGCTAGCCGGGCAATAGACGTTAGCCTGCTACTTAACACCACAACTAACTACATTAGCTAGTATCTACTTAATAAGCCTAATTGCCTCAGTCACTGTAACTAACATTAGAAATGAAGCATGTTCAATCTATTTGTCTTACGGATCTAAAACCCTACTGTCAATATCCTCATAATGTGCCCTCAGTCAAATTTCCTGTAAGGTTTTCTACTTGATAGTGTCAAATATCAAAAAGCGTCACCTCTGCCTTGTTCGACAGGCCAAAAACCAAAAGCATGTCATCTGTATGATGAAAATGGGCTTGACACAAGCAAATCCATCAATCAGAAATATCAGTTGCATTGATTCCCATGCGTAAGACCTCTCAAAAATACCAGGCAACTATACCTGGGTAAGTGGGTCGATAAAAACTATTTTTGGCGTTAATAGCACCACGGCCTTGCTGGTTTAAAGACTTTGACGGTCAGGGACAAATGATTGACATCTTCTGTATCCAAGAATCTTGGTACGGAACGAAAGCATCCGATTAGTCCTTGCATATAGTTTTGCCTGAATTTCTTGTCTCTTTCTTTTAAGTAGGGGAATTAGCTCAAATGGTAGAGCGCTCGCTTAGCATGCGAGAGGTAGCGGGATCGATGCCCGCATTCTCCATATTGGTCATATTTCTTTAATTGAGCCAATTTTTACCACACAGCACAGCACAGTAGAGCTACACACACGAAAAAGCCCAACCTGTTGATGAATGTATCCCAATCAGTTTGCATAAGACCTGTCAACAAGGCAACCTGAGTACAGGGGACCAAAATCAAATCGTGGCCAGTACGGGGATCGAACCCGCGACCTTGGCGTTATTAGCACCACGCTCTAACCAGCTGAGCTAACCGGCCTTGACAAAAAAAGCTGTTTAATCCGTGCTCATCTTCTTTCTCATCTTTAGGTCTGTTTTTTTTTCACTTGGATTAAGCACATTTTTACCACACCACACAGCAGTGCAAAATGCACAAAAAAGTACAATCTGTTGCACGATGTATCCAGCTTCTGTGTCAAAGCGTCTTGGCTCAAAATGAAAGAGTCTGTGTTAATCCCTACTTTCATGTTACGCTTCACCTGGGTAGTTTGCTCAAGTAGTATAAGCCTTGTTTAGCATGCCAGAGGTGACGAGATTGATTCCAGTTTTTTGCATGCTTCTTTTTTTCACTTGGATTATTTTTCTTCAATTGAGCACATTTTTATCAGACAGCACACTACATTAGCTAAAGTACAATCTGTTGCTAAATGTATTCAAATGTTTTTCTGTTGATGTCATCCATAATTGGATCTTTTCACCAAAAAGGTTCGGCCAACGTGGGGCTCGAACCCACAACCCTGAGATTAAGAGTCTCATGTTCTACCGACTGAGCTAGCAGGGCATTATACGCAAGCCTGCTACTTAACATCAAGTAGGGGAATTAGCTCAAATGGTAGAGCGCTCGCTTAGCATGCGAGAGGTAGCGGGATCGATGCCCGCATTCTCCATATTGGTCATATTTCTTTAATTGAGCCAATTTTTACCACACAGCACAGCACAGTAGAGCTACACACACGAAAAAGCCCAACCTGTTGATGAATGTATCTAAATCAGTTTGCATAAGACCTGTCAACAAGGCAACCTGAGTACAGGGGTCCAAAATAAAATTGTGTCCAGTACAGGGATCGAACCCGCGACCTTGGCGTTATTAGCACCACTCTCTAACCAGCTGAGCTAACCGGCCTTGATAAAAAAAGCTTTTTAATCCGTGCTCATCTTCTTTCTCATCTTTAGGTCTGTTTTTTTTTTTCACTTGGATTATTAAGCACATTTTTACCACACCACACAGCAGTGCAAAATGCACAAAAAAGTACAATCTGTTGCACGATGTATCCAGCTTCTGTGTCAAAGAGTCTTGGCTCAAAATGAAACAGTCTGTGTTAATCCCTGCTTTCATGTTACGCTTCACCTGGGTAATTTGCTCAAGTAGTATAAACCTTGTTTAGCATGCCAGAGGTAACGAGATTGATTCCAGTTTTTTCCATGCTTCTTTTTTTCACTTGGATTATTTTTCTTCAATTGAGCACATTTTTATCAGACAGCACACTACATTAGCTAAAGTACAATCTGTTGCTAAATGTATTCAAATGTTTTTCTGTTGATGTCATCCATAATTGGATCTTTTCACCAAAAAGGTTCGCCCAACGTGGGGCTCGAACCCACGACCCTGAGATTAAGAGTCTCATGCTCTACCGACTGAGCTAGCCGGGCAGTATACGCTAGCCTGCTACTTAACACCACAACTAACTACATTAGCTAGTATCTACTTAATAAGCCTAATTGCCTCAGTCACTGTAACTAACATTAGAAATGAAGCATGTTCAATCTATTTGTCTTACGGATCTAAAACCCTACTGTCAATATCCTCATAATGTGCCCTCAGTCAAATTTCCTGTAAGGTTTTCTACTTGATAGTGTCAAATATCAAAAAGCGTCACCTCTGATTTGTTCGACAGGCCAAAAACCAAAAGCATGTCATCTGTATGATGAAAATGGGCTTGACACAAGCAAATCCATCAATCAGAAATATCAGTTGCATTGATTCCCATGCGTAAGACCTCTCAAAAATACCAGGCAACTATACCTGGGTAAGTGGGTCGATAAAAACAATTTTTGGCGTTAATAGCACCACGGCCTTGCTGGTTTAAAGACTTTGACGGTCAGGGACAAATGATTGACATCTTCTGTATCCAAGAATCTTGGTACGGAACGAAAGCATCCGATTAGTCCTTGCATATAGTTTTGCCTGAATTTCTTGTCTCTTTCTTTTAAGTAGGGGAATTAGCTCAAATGGTAGAGCGCTCGCTTAGCATGCGAGAGGTAGCGGGATCGATGCCCGCATTCTCCATATTGGTCATATTTCTTTAATTGAGCCAATTTTTACCACACAGCACAGCACAGTAGAGCTACACACACGAAAAAGCCCAACCTGTTGATGAATGTATCCCAATCAGTTTGCATAAGACCTGTCAACAAGGCAACCTGAGTACAGGGGACCAAAATCAAATCGTGGCCAGTACGGGGATCGAACCCGCGACCTTGGCGTTATTAGCACCACACTCTAACCAGCTGAGCTAACCGGCCTTGACAAAAAAAAGCTGTTTAATCCGTGCTCATCTTCTTTCTCATCTTTAGGTCTGTTTTTTTTTTCACTTGGCTTATTAAGCACATTTTTACCACACCACACAGCAGTGCAAAATGCACAAAAAAGTACAATCTGTTGCACGATGTATCCAGCTTCTGTGTCAAAGAGTCTTGGCTCAAAATGAAACAGTCTGTGTTAATCCCTGCTTTCATGTTACGCTTCACCTGGGGAATTTGCTCAAGTAGTATAAGCCTTGTTTAGCATGCCAGAGGTGACGAGATTGATTCCAGTTTTTTCCATGCTTCTTTTTTTCACTTGGATTATTTTTCTTCAATTGAGCACGTTTTTATCAGACAGCACACTACATTAGCTAAAGTACAATCTGTTGCTAAATGTATTCAAATGTTTTTCTGTTGATGTCATCCATAATTGGATCTTTTCACCAAAAAGGTTCGCCCAACGTGGGGCTCTAACCCACGACCCTGAGATTAAGAGTCTCATGCTCTACCGACTGAGCTAGCCGGGCAGTATACGCTAGCCTGCTACTTAACACCACAACTAACTACATTAGCTAGTATCTACTTAATAAGCCTAATTGCCTCAGTCACTGTAACTAACATTAGAAATGAAGCATGTTCAATCTATTTGTCTTACGGATCTAAAACCCTACTGTCAATATCCTCATAATGTGCCCTCAGTCAAATTTCCTGTAAGGTTTTCTACTTGATAGTGTCAAATATCAAAAAGCGTCACCTCTGCCTTGTTCGACAGGCCAAAAACCAAAAGCATGTCATCTGTATGATGAAAATGGGCTTGACACAAGCAAATCCATCAATCAGAAATATCAGTTGCATTGATTCCCATGCGTAAGACCTCTCAAAAATACCAGGCAACTATACCTGGGTAAGTGGGTCGATAAAAACTATTTTTGGCGTTAATAGCACCACGGCCTTGCTGGTTTAAAGACTTTGATGGTCAGGGACAAATGATTGACATCTTCTGTATCCAAGAATCTTGGTACGGAACGAAAGCATCCGATTAGTCCTTGCCTATAGTTTTGCCTGAATTTCTTGTCTCTTTCTTTTAAGTAGGGGAATTAGCTCAAATGGTAGAGCGCTCGCTTAGCATGCGAGAGGTAGCGGGATCGATGCCCGCATTCTCCATATTGGTCATATTTCTTTAATTGAGCCAATTTTTACCACACAGCACAGCACAGTAGAGCTACACACACGAAAAAGCCCAACCTGTTGATGAATGTATCCCAATCAGTTTGCATAAGACCTGTCAACAAGGCAACCTGAGTACAGGGGACCAAAATCAAATCGTGGCCAGTACGGGGATCGAACCCGCGACCTTGGCGTTATTAGCACCACGCTCTAACCAGCTGAGCTAACCGGCCTTGACAAAAAAAAGTTTTTTAATCCGTGCTCATCTTCTTTCTCATCTTTAGGTCTGTTTTTTTTTTCACTTGGATTATTAAGCACATTTTTACCACACCACACAGCAGTGCAAAATGCACAAAAAAGTACAATCTGTTGCACGATGTATCCAGCTTCTGTGTCAAAGAGTCTTGGCTCAAAATGAAACAGTCTGTGTTAATCCCTGCTTTCATGTTACGCTTCACCTGGGTAATTTGCTCAAGTAGTATAAACCTTGTTTAGCATGCCAGAGGTAACGAGATTGATTCCAGTTTTTTCCATGCTTCTTTTTTTCACTTGGATTATTTTTCTTCAATTGAGCACATTTTTATCAGACAGCACAGCTAAAGTACAATCTGTTGCTAAATGTATTCAAATGTTTTTCTGTTGATGTCATCCATAATTGGATCTTTTCACCAAAAAGGTTCGCCCAACGTGGGGCTCGAACCCACGACCCTGAGATTAAGAGTCTCATGCTCTACCGACTGAGCTAGCCGGGCAGTATACGCTAGCCTGCTACTTAACACCACAACTAACTACATTAGCTAGTATCTACTTAATAAGCCTAATTGCCTCAGTCACTGTAACTAACATTAGAAATGAAGCATGTTCAATCTATTTGTCTTACGGATCTAAAACCCTACTGTCAATATCCTCATAATGTGCCCTCAGTCAAATTTCCTGTAAGGTTTTCTACTTGATAGTGTCAAATATCAAAAAGCGTCACCTCTGCCTTGTTCGACAGGCCAAAAACCAAAAGCATGTCATCTGTATGATGAAAATGGGCTTGACACAAGCAAATCCATCAATCAGAAATATCAGTTGCATTGATTCCCATGCGTAAGACCTCTCAAAAATACCAGGCAACTATACCTGGGTAAGTGGGTCGATAAAAACAATTTTTGGCGTTAATAGCACCACGGCCTTGCTGGTTTAAAGACTTTGATGGTCAGGGACAAATGATTGACATCTTCTGTATCCAAGAATCTTGGTACGGAACGAAAGCATCCGATTAGTCCTTGCATATAGTTTTGCCTGAATTTCTTGTCTCTTTCTTTTAAGTAGGGGAATTAGCTCAAATGGTAGAGCGCTAGCTTAGCATGCGAGAGGTAGCGGGATCGATGCCCGCATTCTCCATATTGGTCATATTTCTTTAATTGAGCCAATTTTTACCACACAGCACAGCACAGTAGAGCTACACACACGAAAAAGCCCAACCTGTTGATGAATGTATCCCAATCAGTTTGCATAAGACCTGTCAACAAGGCAACCTGAGTACAGGGGACCAAAATCAAATCGTGGCCAGTACGGGGATCGAACCCGCGACCTTGGCGTTATTAGCACCACGCTCTAACCAGCTGAGCTAACCGGCCTTGACAAAAAAAGCTGTTTAATCCGTGCTCATCTTCTTTCTCATCTTTAGGTCTGTTTTTTTTTTCACTTGGATTATTAAGCACATTTTTACCACACCACACAGCAGTGCAAAATGCACAAAAAAGTACAATCTGTTGCACGATGTATCCAGCTTCTGTGTCAAAGAGTCTTGGCTCAAAATGAAACAGTCTGTGTTAATCCCTGCTTTCATGTTACGCTTCACCTGGGTAATTTGCTCAAGTAGTATAAACCTTGTTTAGCATGCCAGAGGTAACGAGATTGATTCCAGTTTTTTCCATGCTTCTTTTTTTCACTTGGATTATTTTTCTTCAATTGAGCACATTTTTATCAGACAGCACACTACATTAGCTAAAGTACAATCTGTTGCTAAATGTATTCAAATGTTTTTCTGTTGATGTCATCCATAATTGGATCTTTTCACCAAAAAGGTTCGCCCAACGTGGGGCTCGAACCCACGACCCTGAGATTAAGAGTCTCATGCTCTACCGACTGAGCTAGCCGGGCAATAGACGTTAGCCTGCTACTTAACACCACAACTAACTACATTAGCTAGTATCTACTTAATAAGCCTAATTGCCTCAGTCACTGTAACTAACATTAGAAATGAAGCATGTTCAATCTATTTGTCTTACGGATCTAAAACCCTACTGTCAATATCCTCATAATGTGCCCTCAGTCAAATTTCCTGTAAGGTTTTCTACTTGATAGTGTCAAATATCAAAAAGCGTCACCTCTGCCTTGTTCGACAGGCCAAAAACCAAAAGCATGTCATCTGTATGATGAAAATGGGCTTGACACAAGCAAATCCATCAATCAGAAATATCAGTTGCATTGATTCCCATGCGTAAGACCTCTCAAAAATACCAGGCAACTATACCTGGGTAAGTGGGTCGATAAAAACAATTTTTGGCGTTAATAGCACCACGGCCTTGCTGGTTTAAAGACTTTGACGGTCAGGGACAAATGATTGACATCTTCTGTATCCAAGAATCTTGGTACGGAACGAAAGCATCCGATTAGTCCTTGCATATAGTTTTGCCTGAATTTCTTGTCTCTTTCTTTTAAGTAGGGGAATTAGCTCAAATGGTAGAGCGCTAGCTTAGCATGCGAGAGGTAGCGGGATCGATGCCCGCATTCTCCATATTGGTCATATTTCTTTAATTGAGCCAATTTTTACCACACAGCACAGCACAGTAGAGCTACACACACGAAAAAGCCCAACCTGTTGATGAATGTATCCCAATCAGTTTGCATAAGACCTGTCAACAAGGCAACCTGAGTACAGGGGACCAAAATCAAATCGTGGCCAGTACGGGGATCGAAGCCACGACCTTGGCGTTATTAGCACCACGCTCTAACCAGCTGAGCTAACCGGCCTTGACAAAAAAAGCTGTTTAATCCGTGCTCATCTTCTTTCTCATCTTTAGGTCTGTTTTTTTTTTCACTTGGATTATTAAGCACATTTTTACCACACCACACAGCAGTGCAAAATGCACAAAAAAGTACAATCTGTTGCACGATGTATCCAGCTTCTGTGTCAAAGAGTCTTGGCTCAAAATGAAACAGTCTGTGTTAATCCCTGCTTTCATGTTACGCTTCACCTGGGTAATTTGCTCAAGTAGTATAAACCTTGTTTAGCATGCCAGAGGTAACGAGATTGATTCCAGTTTTTTCCATGCTTCTTTTTTTCACTTGGATTATTTTTCTTCAATTGAGCACATTTTTATCAGACAGCACACTACATTAGCTAAAGTACAATCTGTTGCTAAATGTATTCAAATGTTTTTCTGTTGATGTCATCCATAATTGGATCTTTTCACCAAAAAAGTTCGCCCAACGTGGGGCTCGAACCCACGACCCTGAGATTAAGAGTCTCATGCTCTACCGACTGAGCTAGCCGGGCAGTATACGTTAACCTGCTACTTAACACCACAACTAACTACATTAGCTAGTATCTACTTAATAAGCCTAATTGCCTCAGTCACTGTAACTAACATTAGAAATGAAGCATGTTCAATCTATTTGGCTTACGGATCTAAAACCCTACTGTCAATATCCTCATAATGTGCCCTCAGTCAAATTTCCTGTAAGGTTTTCTACTTGATAGTGTCAAATATCAAAAAGCGTCACCTCTGCCTTGTTCGACAGGCCAAAAACCAAAAGCATGTCATCTGTATGATGAAAATGGGCTTGACACAAGCAAATCCATCAATCAGAAATATCAGTTGCATTGATTCCCATGCGTAAGACCTCTCAACAATACCAGGCAACTATACCTGGGTAAGTGGGTCGATAAAAACTATTTTTGGCGTTAATAGCACCACGGCCTTGCTGGTTTAAAGACTTTGATGGTCAGGGACAAATGATTGACATCTTCTGTATCCAAGAATCTTGGTACGGAACGAAAGCATCCGATTAGTCCTTGCCTATAGTTTTGCCTGAATTTCTTGTCTCTTTCTTTTAAGTAGGGGAATTAGCTCAAATGGTAGAGCGCTCGCTTAGCATGCGAGAGGTAGCGGGATCGATGCCCGCATTCTCCATATTGGTCATATTTCTTTAATTGAGCCAATTTTTACCACACAGCACAGCACAGTAGAGCTACACACACGAAAAAGCCCAACCTGTTGATGAATGTATCCCAATCAGTTTGCATAAGACCTGTCAACAAGGCAACCTGAGTACAGGGGGACCAAAATCAAATCGTGGCCAGTACGGGGATCGAACCCGCGACCTTGGCGTTATTAGCACCACGCTCTAACCAGCTGAGCTAACCGGCCTTGACAAAAAAAGCTGTTTAATCCGTGCTCATCTTCTTTCTCATCTTTAGGTCTGTTTTTTTTTTCACTTGGATTATTAAGAACATTTTTACCACACCACACAGCAGTGCAAAATGCACAAAAAAGTACAATCTGTTGCACGATGTATCCAGCTTCTGTGTCAAAGAGTCTTGGCTCAAAATGAAAGAGTCTGTGTTAATCCCTGCTTTCATGTTACGCTTCACCTGGGTAATTTGCTCAAGTAGTATAAGACTTGTTTAGCATGCCAGAGGTGAAGAGATTGATTCCAGTTTTTTCCATGCTTTTTTTTTTCACTTGGATTATTTTTCTTCAATTGAGCACATTTTTATCAGACAGCACACTACATTAGCTAAAGTACAATCTGTTGCTAAATGTATTCAAATGTTTTTCTGTTGATGTCATCCATAATTGGATCTTTTCACCAAAAAGGTTCGGCCTACGTGGGGCTCGAACCCACAACCCTGAGATTAAGAGTCTCATGCTCTACCGACTGAGCTAGCAGGGCATTAAACGCAAGCCTGCTACTTAACACCAAGTAGGGGAATTAGCTCAAATGGTAGAGCGCTCGCTTAGCATGCGAGAGGTAGCGGGATCTATGCCCGCATTCTCCATATTGGTCATATTTCTTTAATTGAGACAATTTTTACCATACAGCACAGCACAGTAGAGCTACACACACGAAAAAGCCCAACCTGTTGATGAATGTATCCCAATCAGTTTGCATAAGACCTGTCAACAAGGCAACCTGAGTACAGGGGACCAAAATCAAATCGTGGCCAGTACGGGGATCGAAGCAGCGACCTTGGCGTTATTAGCACCACGCTCTAACCAGCTGAGCTAACCGGCCTTGACAAAAAAAGCTGTTTAATCCGTGCTCATCTTCTTTCTCATCTTTAGGTCTGTTTTTTTTTTCACTTGGCTTATTAAGCACATTTTTACCACACCACACAGCAGTGCAAAATGCACAAAAAAGTACAATCTGTTGCACGATGTATCCAGCTTCTGTGTCAAAGAGTCTTGGCTCAAAATGAAACAGTCTGTGTTAATCCCTGCTTTCATGTTACGCTTCACCTGGGTAATTTGCTCAAGTAGTATAAACCTTGTTTAGCATGCCAGAGGTAACGAGATTGATTCCAGTTTTTTCCATGCTTCTTTTTTTCACTTGGATTATTTTTCTTCAATTGAGCACATTTTTATCAGACAGCACACTACATTAGCTAAAGTACAATCTGTTGCTAAATGTATTCAAATGTTTTTCTGTTGATGTCATCCATAATTGGATCTTTTCACCAAAAAGGTTCGCCCAACGTGGGGCTCGAACCCACGACCCTGAGATTAAGAGTCTCATGCTCTACCGACTGAGCTAGCCGGGCAATAGACGTTAGCCTGCTACTTAACACCACAACTAACTACATTAGCTAGTATCTACTTAATAAGCCTAATTGCCTCAGTCACTGTAACTAACATTAGAAATGAAGCATGTTCAATCTATTTGTCTTACGGATCTAAAACCCTACTGTCAATATCCTCATAATGTGCCCTCAGTCAAATTTCCTGTAAGGTTTTCTACTTGATAGTGTCAAATATCAAAAAGCGTCACCTCTGCCTTGTTCGACAGGCCAAAAACCAAAAGCATGTCATCTGTATGATGAAAATGGGCTTGACACAAGCAAATCCATCAATCAGAAATATCAGTTGCATTGATTCCCATGCGTAAGACCTCTCAACAATACCAGGCAACTATACCTGGGTAAGTGGGTCGATAAAAACTATTTTTGGCGTTAATAGCACCACGGCCTTGCTGGTTTAAAGACTTTGACGTTCAGGGACAAATGATTGACATCTTCTGTATCCAAGAATCTTGGTACGGAACGAAAGCATCCGATTAGTCCTTGCATATAGTTTTGCCTGAATTTCTTGTCTCTTTCTTTTAAGTAGGGGAATTAGCTCAAATGGTAGAGCGCTCGCTTAGCATGCGAGAGGTAGCGGGATCGATGCCCGCATTCTCCATATTGGTCATATTTCTTTAATTGAGCCAATTTTTACCACACAGCACAGCACAGTAGAGCTACACACACGAAAAAGCCCAACCTGTTGATGAATGTATCCCAATCAGTTTGCATAAGACCTGTCAACAAGGCAACCTGAGTACAGGGGACCAAAATCAAATCGTGGCCAGTACGGGGATCGAAGCAGCGACCTTGGCGTTATTAGCACCACGCTCTAACCAGCTGAGCTAACCGGCCTTGACAAAAAAAGCTGTTTAATCCGTGCTCATCTTCTTTCTCATCTTTAGGTCTGTTTTTTTTTTCACTTGGCTTATTAAGCACATTTTTACCACACCACACAGCAGTGCAAAATGCACAAAAAAGTACAATCTGTTGCACGATGTATCCAGCTTCTGTGTCAAAGAGTCTTGGCTCAAAATGAAACAGTCTGTGTTAATCCCTGCTTTCATGTTACGCTTCACCTGGGTAATTTGCTCAAGTAGTATAAACCTTGTTTAGCATGCCAGAGGTAACGAGATTGATTCCAGTTTTTTCCATGCTTCTTTTTTTCACTTGGATTATTTTTCTTCAATTGAGCACATTTTTATCAGACAGCACACTACATTAGCTAAAGTACAATCTGTTGCTAAATGTATTCAAATGTTTTTCTGTTGATGTCATCCATAATTGGATCTTTTCACCAAAAAGGTTCGCCCAACGTGGGGCTCGAACCCACGACCCTGAGATTAAGAGTCTCATGCTCTACCGACTGAGCTAGCCGGGCAGTATACGCTAGCCTGCTACTTAACACCACAACTAACTACATTAGCTAGTATCTACTTAATAAGCCTAATTGCCTCAGTCACTGTAACTAACATTAGAAATGAAGCATGTTCAATCTATTTGGCTTACGGATCTAAAACCCTACTGTCAATATCCTCATAATGTGCCCTCAGTCAAATTTCCTGTAAGGTTTTCTACTTGATAGTGTCAAATATCAAAAAGCGTCACCTCTGCCTTGTTCGACAGGCCAAAAACCAAAAGCATGTCATCTGTATGATGAAAATGGGCTTGACACAAGAAAAATCCATCAATCAGAAATATCAGTTGCATTGATTCCCATGCGTAAGACCTCTCAACAATACCAGGCAACTATACCTGGGTAAGTGGGTCGATAAAAACTATTTTTGGCGTTAATAGCACCACGGCCTTGCTGGTTTAAAGACTTTGACGGTCAGGGACAAATGATTGACATCTTCTGTATCCAAGAATCTTGGTACAGAACGAAAGCATCCGATTAGTCCTTGCATATAGTTTTGCCTGAATTTCTTGTCTCTTTCTTTTAAGTAGGGGAATTAGCTCAAATGGTAGAGCGCTCGCTTAGCATGCGAGAGGTAGCGGGATCGATGCCCGCATTCTCCATATTGGTCATATTTCTTTAATTGAGCCAATTTTTACCACACAGCACAGCACAGTAGAGCTACACACACGAAAAAGCCCAACCTGTTGATGAATGTATCCCAATCAGTTTGCATAAGACCTGTCAACAAGGCAACCTGAGTACAGGGGACCAAAATCAAATCGTGGCCAGTACGGGGATCGAACCCGCGACCTTGGCGTTATTAGCACCACGCTCTAACCAGCTGAGCTAACCGGCCTTGACAAAAAAAGCTGTTTAATCCGTGCTCATCTTCTTTCTCATCTTTAGGTCTGTTTTTTTTTTCACTTGGCTTATTAAGCACATTTTTACCACACCACACAGCAGTGCAAAATGCACAAAAAAGTACAATCTGTTGCACGATGTATCCAGCTTCTGTGTCAAAGAGTCTTGGCTCAAAATGAAACAGTCTGTGTTAATCCCTGCTTTCATGTTACGCTTCACCTGGGTAATTTGCTCAAGTAGTATAAACCTTGTTTAGCATGCCAGAGGTAACGAGATTGATTCCAGTTTTTTCCATGCTTCTTTTTTTCACTTGGATTATTTTTCTTCAATTGAGCACATTTTTATCAGACAGCACACTACATTAGCTAAAGTACAATCTGTTGCTAAATGTATTCAAATGTTTTTCTGTTGATGTCATCCATAATTGGATCTTTTCACCAAAAAGGTTCGCCCAACGTGGGGCTCGAACCCACGACCCTGAGATTAAGAGTCTCATGCTCTACCGACTGAGCTAGCCGGGCAGTATACGCTAGCCTGCTACTTAACACCACAACTAACTACATTAGCTAGTATCTACTTAATAAGCCTAATTGCCTCAGTCACTGTAACTAACATTAGAAATGAAGCATGTTCAATCTATTTGTCTTACGGATCTAAAACCCTACTGTCAATATCCTCATAATGTGCCCTCAGTCAAATTTCCTGTAAGGTTTTCTACTTGATAGTGTCAAATATCAAAAAGCGTCACCTCTGCCTTGTTCGACAGGCCAAAAACCAAAAGCATGTCATCTGTATGATGAAAATGGGCTTGACACAAGCAAATCCATCAATCAGAAATATCAGTTGCATTGATTCCCATGCGTAAGACCTCTCAACAATTCCAGGCAACTATACCTGGCTAAGTGGGTCGATAAAAAATATTTTTGGCGTTAATAGCACCACAGCCTTGCTGGTTTAAAGACTTTGACGGTCAGGGACAAATGATTGACATCTTCTGTATCCAAGAATCTTGGTACGGAACGAAATTATCCGATTAGTCCTTGCCTACAGTTTTGTCTAAATTTTTTGTCTCTTAATTTTATGTAGGGGAATTAGCTCAAATGGTAGAGCGTTAGCTTAGCATGCGAGAGGTAGCGGGATCGATGCCCGCATTCTCCATATTGGTCATATTTCTTTAATTGAGCCAATTTTTACCACACAGCACAGCACAGTAGAGCTACACACACGAAAAAGCCCAACCTGTTGATGAATGTATCCCAATCAGTTTGCATAAGACCTGTCAACAAGGCAACCTGAGTACAGGGGACCAAAATCAAATCGTGGCCAGTACGGGGATCGAACCCGCGACCTTGGCGTTATTAGCACCACGCTCTAACCAGCTGAGCTAACCGGCCTTGACAAAAAAAGCTGTTTAATCCGTGCTCATCTTCTTTCTCATCTTTAGGTCTGTTTTTTTTTCACTTGGATTATTAAGCACATTTTTACCACACCACACAGCAGTGCAAAATGCACAAAAAAGTACAATCTGTTGCACGATGTATCCAGCTTCTGTGTCAAAGAGTCTTGGCTCAAAATGAAACAGTCTGTGTTAATCCCTGCTTTCATGTTACGCTTCACCTGGGTAATTTGCTCAAGTAGTATAAACCTTGTTTAGCATGCCAGAGGTAACGAGATTGATTCCAGTTTTTTCCATGCTTCTTTTTTTCACTTGGATTATTTTTCTTCAATTGAGCACATTTTTATCAGACAGCACACTACATTAGCTAAAGTACAATCTGTTGCTAAATGTATTCAAATGTTTTTCTGTTGATGTCATCCATAATTGGATCTTTTCACCAAAAAGGTTCGCCCAACGTGGGGCTCGAACCCACGACCCTGAGATTAAGAGTCTCATGCTCTACCGACTGAGCTAGCCGGGCAGTATACGCTAGCCTGCTACTTAACACCACAACTAACTACATTAGCTAGTATCTACTTAATAAGCCTAATTGCCTCAGTCACTGTAACTAACATTAGAAATGAAGCATGTTCAATCTATTTGTCTTACGGATCTAAAACCCTACTGTCAATATCCTCATAATGTGCCCTCAGTCAAATTTCCTGTAAGGTTTTCTACTTGATAGTGTCAAATATCAAAAAGCGTCACCTCTGCCTTGTTCGACAGGCCAAAAACCAAAAGCATGTCATCTGTATGATGAAAATGGGCTTGACACAAGCAAATCCATCAATCAGAAATATCAGTTGCATTGATTCCCATGCGTAAGACCTCTCAAAAATACCAGGCAACTATACCTGGGTAAGTGGGTCGATAAAAACAATTTTTGGCGTTAATAGCACCACGGCCTTGCTGGTTTAAAGACTTTGACGGTCAGGGACAAATGATTGACATCTTCTGTATCCAAGAATCTTGGTACGGAACGAAAGCATCCGATTAGTCCTTGCCTATAGTTTTGCCTGAATTTCTTGTCTCTTTCTTTTAAGTAGGGGAATTAGCTCAAATGGTAGAGCGCTCGCTTAGCATGCGAGAGGTAGCGGGATCGATGCCCGCATTCTATTTCTTTAATTGAGCCAATTTTTACCACACAGCACAGCACAGTAGAGCTACACACACGAAAAAGCCCAACCTGTTGATGAATGTATCCCAATCAGTTTGCATAAGACCTGTCAACAAGGCAACCTGAGTACAGGGGACCAAAATCAAATCGTGGCCAGTACGGGGATCGAACCCGCGACCTTGGCGTTATTAGCACCACGCTCTAACCAGCTGAGCTAACCGGCCTTGACAAAAAAAGCTGTTTAATCCGTGCTCATCTTCTTTCTCATCTTTAGGTCTGTTTTTTTTTTCACTTGGATTATTAAGCACATTTTTACCACACCACACAGCAGTGCAAAATGCACAAAAAAGTACAATCTGTTGCACGATGTATCCAGCTTCTGTGTCAAAGAGTCTTGGCTCAAAATGAAACAGTCTGTGTTAATCCCTGCTTTCATGTTACGCTTCACCTGGGTAATTTGCTCAAGTAGTATAAACCTTGTTTAGCATGCCAGAGGTAACGAGATTGATTCCAGTTTTTTCCATGCTTCTTTTTTTCACTTGGATTATTTTTCTTCAATTGAGCACATTTTTATCAGACAGCACACTACATTAGCTAAAGTACAATCTGTTGCTAAATGTATTCAAATGTTTTTCTGTTGATGTCATCCATAATTGGATCTTTTCACCAAAAAGGTTCGCCCAACGTGGGGCTCGAACCCACGACCCTGAGATTAAGAGTCTCATGCTCTACCGACTGAGCTAGCCGGGCAGTATACGTTAGCCTGCTACTTAACACCACAACTAACTACATTAGCTAGTATCTACTTAATAAGCCTAATTGCCTCAGTCACTGTAACTAACATTAGAAATGAAGCATGTTCAATCTATTTGTCTTACGGATCTAAAACCCTACTGTCAATATCCTCATAATGTGCCCTCAGTCAAATTTCCTGTAAGGTTTTCTACTTGATAGTGTCAAATATCAAAAAGCGTCACCTCTGCCTTGTTCGACAGGCCAAAAACCAAAAGCATGTCATCTGTATGATGAAAATGGGCTTGACACAAGCAAATCCATCAATCAGAAATATCAGTTGCATTGATTCCCATGCGTAAGACCTCTCAACAATACCAGGCAACTATACCTGGGTAAGTGGGTCGATAAAAACTATTTTTGGCGTTAATAGCACCACGGCCTTGCTGGTTTAAAGACTTTGATGGTCAGGGACAAATGATTGACATCTTCTGTATCCAAGAATCTTGGTACGGAACGAAAGCATCCGATTAGTCCTTGCATATAGTTTTGCCTGAATTTCTTGTCTCTTTCTTTTAAGTAGGGGAATTAGCTCAAATGGTAGAGCGTTAGCTTAGCATGCAAGAGGTAGCGGGATCGATGCCCGCATTCTCCATATTGGTCATATTTCTTTAATTGAGCCAATTTTTACCACACAGCACAGCACAGTAGAGCTACACACACGAAAAAGCCCAACCTGTTGATGAATGTATCCCAATCAGTTTGCATAAGACCTGTCAACAAGGCAACCTGAGTACAGGGGACCAAAATCAAATCGTGGCCAGTACGGGGATCGAACCCGCGACCTTGGCGTTATTAGCACCACGCTCTAACCAGCTGAGCTAACCGGCCTTGACAAAAAAAAGCTGTTTAATCCGTGCTCATCTTCTTTCTCATCTTTAGGTCTGTTTTTTTTTTCACTTGGATTATTAAGCACATTTTTACCACACCACACAGCAGTGCAAAATGCACAAAAAAGTACAATCTGTTGCACGATGTATCCAGCTTCTGTGTCAAAGAGTCTTGGCTCAAAATGAAAGAGTCTGTGTTAATCCCTGCTTTCATGTTACGCTTCACCTGGGTAATTTGCTCAAGTAGTATAAACTTTGTTTAGCATGCCAGAGGTAACGAGATTGATTCCAGTTTTTTCCATGCTTCTTTTTTTCACTTGGATTATTTTTCTTCAATTGAGCACATTTTTATCAGACAGCACACTACATTAGCTAAAGTACAATCTGTTGCTAAATGTATTCAAATGTTTTTCTGTTGATGTCATCCATAATTGGATCTTTTCACCAAAAAGGTTCGCCCAACGTGGGGCTCGAACCCACGACCCTGAGATTAAGAGTCTCATGCTCTACCGACTGAGCTAGCCGGGCAGTATACGCTAGCCTGCTACTTAACACCACAACTAACTACATTAGCTAGTATCTACTTAATAAGCCTAATTGCCTCAGTCACTGTAACTAACATTAGAAATGAAGCATGTTCAATCTATTTGTCTTACGGATCTAAAACCCTACTGTCAATATCCTCATAATGTGCCCTCAGTCAAATTTCCTGTAAGGTTTTCTACTTGATAGTGTCAAATATCAAAAAGCGTCACCTCTGCCTTGTTCGACAGGCCAAAAACCAAAAGCATGTCATCTGTATGATGAAAATGGGCTTGACACAAGAAAAATCCATCAATCAGAAATATCAGTTGCATTGATTCCCATGCGTAAGACCTCTCAACAATACCAGGCAACTATACCTGGGTAAGTGGGTCGATAAAAACTATTTTTGGCGTTAATAGCACCACGGCCTTGCTGGTTTAAAGACTTTGATGGTCAGGGACAAATGATTGACATCTTCTGTATCCAAGAATCTTGGTACGGAACGAAAGCATCCGATTAGTCCTTGCATATAGTTTTGCCTGAATTTCTTGTCTCTTTCTTTTAAGTAGGGGAATTAGCTCAAATGGTAGAGCGCTCGCTTAGCATGCGAGAGGTAGCGGGATCGATGCCCGCATTCTCCATATTGGTCATATTTCTTTAATTGAGCCAATTTTTACCACACAGCACAGCACAGTAGAGCTACACACACGAAAAAGCCCAACCTGTTGATGAATGTATCCCAATCAGTTTGCATAAGACCTGTCAACAAGGCAACCTGAGTACAGGGGACCAAAATCAAATCGTGGCCAGTACGGGGATCGAACCCGCGACCTTGGCGTTATTAGCACCACGCTCTAACCAGCTGAGCTAACCGGCCTTGAAAAAAAAAAAAGCTGTTTAATCCGTGCTCATCTTCTTTCTCATCTTTAGGTCTGTTTTTTTTTTCACTTGGATTATTAAGCACATTTTTACCACACCACACAGCAGTGCAAAATGCACAAAAAAGTACAATCTGTTGCACGATGTATCCAGCTTCTGTGTCAAAGAGTCTTGGCTCAAAATGAAACAGTCTGTGTTAATCCCTGCTTTCATGTTACGCTTCACCTGGGTAATTTGCTCAAGTAGTATAAGCCTTGTTTAGCATGCCAGAGGTAACGAGATTGATTCCAGTTTTTTCCATGCTTCTTTTTTTCACTTGGATTATTTTTCTTCAATTGAGCACATTTTTATCAGACAGCACACTACATTAGCTAAAGTACAATCTGTTGCTAAATGTATTCAAATGTTTTTCTGTTGATGTCATCCATAATTGGATCTTTTCACCAAAAAAGTTCGCCCAACGTGGGGCTCGAACCCACGACCCTGAGATTAAGAGTCTCATGCTCTACCGACTGAGCTAGCCGGGCAGTATACGCTAGCCTGCTACTTAACACCACAACTAACTACATTAGCTAGTATCTACTTAATAAGCCTAATTGCCTCAGTCACTGTAACTAACATTAGAAATGAAGCATGTTCAATCTATTTGTCTTACGGATCTAAAACCCTACTGTCAATATCCTCATAATGTGCCCTCAGTCAAATTTCCTGTAAGGTTTTCTACTTGATAGTGTCAAATATCAAAAAGCGTCACCTCTGCCTTGTTCGACAGGCCAAAAACCAAAAGCATGTCATCTGTATGATGAAAATGGGCTTGACACAAGCAAATCCATCAATCAGAAATATCAGTTGCATTGATTCCCATGCGTAAGACCTCTCAAAAATACCAGGCAACTATACCTGGGTAAGTGGGTCGATAAAAACTATTTTTGGCGTTAATAGCACCACGGCCTTGCTGGTTTAAAGACTTTGATGGTCAGGGACAAATGATTGACATCTTCTGTATCCAAGAATCTTGGTACGGAACGAAAGCATCCGATTAGTCCTTGCATATAGTTTTGCCTGAATTTCTTGTCTCTTTCTTTTAAGTAGGGGAATTAGCTCAAATGGTAGAGCGCTCGCTTAGCATGCGAGAGGTAGCGGGATCGATGCCCGCATTCTCCATATTGGTCATATTTCTTTAATTGAGCCAATTTTTACCACACAGCACAGCACAGTAGAGCTACACACACGAAAAAGCCCAACCTGTTGATGAATGTATCCCAATCAGTTTGCATAAGACCTGTCAACAAGGCAACCTGAGTACAGGGGACCAAAATCAAATCGTGGCCAGTACGGGGATCGAAGCCGCGACCTTGGCGTTATTAGCACCACGCTCTAACCAGCTGAGCTAACCGGCCTTGACAAAAAAAAGCTGTTTAATCCGTGCTCATCTTCTTTCTCATCTTTAGGTCTGTTTTTTTTTTCACTTGGATTATTAAGCACATTTTTACCACACCACACAGCAGTGCAAAATGCACAAAAAAGTACAATCTGTTGCACGATGTATCCAGCTTCTGTGTCAAAGAGTCTTGGCTCAAAATGAAACAGTCTGTGTTAATCCCTGCTTTCATGTTACGCTTCACCTGGGTAATTTGCTCAAGTAGTATAAACTTTGTTTAGCATGCCAGAGGTAACGAGATTGATTCCAGTTTTTTCCATGCTTCTTTTTTTCACTTGGATTATTTTTCTTCAATTGAGCACATTTTTATCAGACAGCACACTACATTAGCTAAAGTACAATCTGTTGCTAAATGTATTCAAATGTTTTTCTGTTGATGTCATCCATAATTGGATCTTTTCACCAAAAAGGTTCGCCCAACGTGGGGCTCGAACCCACGACCCTGAGATTAAGAGTCTCATGCTCTACCGACTGAGCTAGCCGGGCAATAGACGTTAGCCTGCTACTTAACACCACAACTAACTACATTAGCTAGTATCTACTTAATAAGCCTAATTGCCTCAGTCACTGTAACTAACATTAGAAATGAAGCATGTTCAATCTATTTGTCTTACGGATCTAAAACCCTACTGTCAATATCCTCATAATGTGCCCTCAGTCAAATTTCCTGTAAGGTTTTCTACTTCATAGTGTCAAATATCAAAAAGCGTCACCTCTGCCTTGTTCGACAGGCCAAAAACCAAAAGCATGTCATCTGTATGAAGAAAATGGGCTTGACACAAGCAAATCCATCAAATCAGAAATATCAGTTGCATTGATTCCCATGCGTAAGACCTCTCAACAATACCAGGCAACTATACCTGGGTAAGTGGGTCGATAAAAACTATTTTTGGCGTTAATAGCACCACAGCCTTGCTGGTTTAAAGACTTTGACGGTCAGGGACAAATGATTGACATCTTCTGTATCCAAGAATCTTGGTACGGAACGAAATTATCCGATTAGTCCTTGCCTACAGTTTTGCCTGAATTTCTTGTCTCTTTCTTTTAAGTAGGGGAATTAGCTCAAATGGTAGAGCGCTCGCTTAGCATGCGAGAGGTAGCGGGATCGATGCCCGCATTCTCCATATTGGTCATATTTCTTTAATTGAGCCAATTTTTACCACACAGCACAGCACAGTAGAGCTACACACACGAAAAAGCCCAACCTGTTGATGAATGTATCCCAATCAGTTTGCATAAGACCTGTCAACAAGGCAACCTGAGTACAGGGGACCAAAATCAAATCGTGGCCAGTACGGGGATCGAACCCACGACCTTGGCGTTATTAGCACCACGCTCTAACCAGCTGAGCTAACCGGCCTTGACAAAAAAAGCTGTTTAATCCGTGCTCATCTTCTTTCTCATCTTTAGGTCTGTTTTTTTTTTCACTTGGATTATTAAGCACATTTTTACCACACCACACAGCAGTGCAAAATGCACAAAAAAGTACAATCTGTTGCACGATGTATCCAGCTTCTGTGTCAAAGAGTCTTGGCTCAAAATGAAACAGTCTGTGTTAATCCCTGCTTTCATGTTAGGCTTCACCTGGTAATTTGCTCAAGTAGTATAAGCCTTGTTTAGCATGCCAGAGGTGACGAGATTGATTCCAGTTTTTTCCATGCTTCTTTTTTTAACTTGGATTATTTTTCTTCAATTGAGCACATTTTTATCAGACAGCACACTACATTAGCTAAAGTACAATCTGTTGCTAAATGTATTCAAATGTTTTTCTGTTGATGTCATCCATAATTGGATCTTTTCACCAAAAAGGTTCGCCCAACGTGGGGCTCGAACCCACGACCCTGAGATTAAGAGTCTCATGCTCTACCGACTGAGCTAGCCGGGCAGTATACGCTAGCCTGCTACTTAACACCACAACTAACTACATTAGCTAGTATCTACTTAATAAGCCTAATTGCCTCAGTCACTGTAACTAACATTAGAAATGGAGCATGTTCAATCTATTTGTCTTACGGATCTAAAACCCTACTGTCAATATCCTCATAATGTGCCCTCAGTCAAATTTCCTGTAAGGTTTTCTACTTGATAGTGTCAAATATCAAAAAGCGTCACCTCTGCCTTGTTCGACAGGCCAAAAACCAAAAGCATGTCATCTGTATGATGAAAATGGGCTTGACACAAGCAAATCCATCAATCAGAAATATCAGTTGCATTGATTCCCATGCGTAAGACCTCTCAACAATACCAGGCAACTATACCTGGGTAAGTGGGTCGATAAAAACTATTTTTGGCGTTAATAGCACCACGGCCTTGCTGGTTTAAAGACTTTGATGGTCAGGGACAAATGATTGACATCTTCTGTATCCAAGAATCTTGGTACGGAACGAAAGCATCCGATTAGTCCTTGCATATAGTTTTGCCTGAATTTCTTGTCTCTTTCTTTTAAGTAGGGGAATTAGCTCAAATGGTAGAGCGCTCGCTTAGCATGCGAGAGGTAGCGGGATCGATGCCCGCATTCTCCATATTGGTCATATTTCTTTAATTGAGCCAATTTTTACCACACAGCACAGCACAGTAGAGCTACACACACGAAAAAGCCCAACCTGTTGATGAATGTATCCCAATCAGTTTGCATAAGACCTGTCAACAAGGCAACCTGAGTACAGGGGACCAAAATCAAATCGTGGCCAGTACGGGGATCGAACCCGCGACCTTGGCGTTATTAGCACCACGCTCTAACCAGCTGAGCTAACCGGCCTTGACAAAAAAAAACTGTTTAATCCGTGCTCATCTTCTTTCTCATCTTTAGGTCTGTTTTTTTTTTCACTTGGATTATTAAGCACATTTTTACCACACCACACAGCAGTGCAAAATGCACAAAAAAGTACAATCTGTTGCACGATGTATCCAGCTTCTGTGTCAAAGAGTCTTGGCTCAAAATGAAACAGTCTGTGTTAATCCCTGCTTTCATGTTACGCTTCACCTGGGTAATTTGCTCAAGTAGTATAAACCTTGTTTAGCATGCCAGAGGTAACGAGATTGATTCCAGTTTTTTCCATGCTTCTTTTTTTCACTTGGATTATTTTTCTTCAATTGAGCACATTTTTATCAGACAGCACACTACATTAGCTAAAGTACAATCTGTTGCTAAATGTATTCAAATGTTTTTCTGTTGATGTCATCCATAATTGGATCTTTTCACCAAAAAGGTTCGCCCAACGTGGGGCTCGAACCCACGACCCTGAGATTAAGAGTCTCATGCTCTACCGACTGAGCTAGCCGGGCAATAGACGTTAGCCTGCTACTTAACACCACAACTAACTACATTAGCTAGTATCTACTTAATAAGCCTAATTGCCTCAGTCACTGTAACTAACATTAGAAATGAAGCATGTTCAATCTATTTGTCTTACGGATCTAAAACCCTACTGTCAATATCCTCATAATGTGCCCTCAGTCAAATTTCCTGTAAGGTTTTCTACTTGATAGTGTCAAATATCAAAAAGCGTCACCTCTGCCTTGTTCGACAGGCCAAAAACCAAAAGCATGTCATCTGTATGATGAAAATGGGCTTGACACAAGCAAATCCATCAATCAGAAATATCAGTTGCATTGATTCCCATGCGTAAGACCTCTCAACAATACCAGGCAACTATACCTGGGTAAGTGGGTCGATAAAAACTATTTTTGGCGTTAATAGCACCACGGCCTTGCTGGTTTAAAGACTTTGACGGTCAGGGACAAATGATTGACATCTTCTGTATCCAAGAATCTTGGTACGGAACGAAAGCATCCGATTAGTCCTTGCATATAGTTTTGCCTGAATTTCTTGTCTCTTTCTTTTAAGTAGGGGAATTAGCTCAAATGGTAGAGCGCTCGCTTAGCATGCGAGAGGTAGCGGGATCGATGCCCGCATTCTCCATATTGGTCATATTTCTTTAATTGAGCCAATTTTTACCACACAGCACAGCACAGTAGAGCTACACACACGAAAAAGCCCAACCTGTTGATGAATGTATCCCAATCAGTTTGCATAAGACCTGTCAACAAGGCAACCTGAGTACAGGGGACCAAAATCAAATCGTGGCCAGTACGGGGATCGAACCCGCGACCTTGGCGTTATTAGCACCACGCTCTAACCAGCTGAGCTAACCGGCCTTGACAAAAAAAAAGCTGTTTAATCCGTGCTCATCTTCTTTCTCATCTTTAGGTCTGTTTTTTTTTTCACTTGGATTATTAAGCACATTTTTACCACACCACACAGCAGTGCAAAATGCACAAAAAAGTACAATCTGTTGCACGATGTATCCAGCTTCTGTGTCAAAGAGTCTTGGCTCAAAATGAAACAGTCTGTGTTAATCCCTGCTTTCATGTTACGCTTCACCTGGGTAATTTGCTCAAGTAGTATAAACCTTGTTTAGCATGCCAGAGGTAACGAGATTGATTCCAGTTTTTTCCATGCTTCTTTTTTTCACTTGGATTATTTTTCTTCAATTGAGCACATTTTTATCAGACAGCACACTACATTAGCTAAAGTACAATCTGTTGCTAAATGTATTCAAATGTTTTTCTGTTGATGTCATCCATAATTGGATCTTTTCACCAAAAAGGTTCGCCCAACGTGGGGCTCGAACCCACGACCCTGAGATTAAGAGTCTCATGCTCTACCGACTGAGCTAGCCGGGCAGTATACGCTAGCCTGCTACTTAACACCACAACTAACTACATTAGCTAGTATCTACTTAATAAGCCTAATTGCCTCAGTCACTGTAACTAACATTAGAAATGAAGCATGTTCAATCTATTTGTCTTACGGATCTAAAACCCTACTGTCAATATCCTCATAATGTGCCCTCAGTCAAATTTCCTGTAAGGTTTTCTACTTGATAGTGTCAAATATCAAAAAGCGTCACCTCTGCCTTGTTCGACAGGCCAAAAACCAAAAGCATGTCATCTGTATGATGAAAATGGGCTTGACACAAGCAAATCCATCAATCAGAAATATCAGTTGCATTGATTCCCATGCGTAAGACCTCTCAACAATACCAGGCAACTATACCTGGGTAAGTGGGTCGATAAAAACTATTTTTGGCGTTAATAGCACCACGGCCTTGCTGGTTTAAAGACTTTGACGGTCAGGGACAAATGATTGACATCTTCTGTATCCAAGAAACTTGGTACGGAACGAAAGCATCCGATTAGTCCTTGCATATAGTTTTGCCTGAATTTCTTGTCTCTTTCTTCTAAGTAGGGGAATTAGCTCAAATGGTAGAGCGCTCGCTTAGCATTCGAGAGGTAGCGGGATCGATGCCCGCATTCTGCATATTGGTCATATTTATTTAATTGAGCCAATTTTTACCACACAGCACAGCACAGTAGAGCTACACACACAAAAAAGCCCAACCTGTTGATGAATGTATCCAAATCAGTTTGCATAAGACCTGTCAACAAGGCAACCTGAGTACAGGGGACCAAAATCAAATCGTGGCCAGTACGGGGATCTAACCCGCAACCTTGGCGTTATCAGCACCACGCTCTAACCAGCTGAGCTAACCGGCCTTGACAAAAACAGCTGTTTAATCTGTGCACATCTTCTTTCTCACCTTTAGTTCTGTTTTTTTTTTCACTTGGATTATTAAGCACATTTTTACCACACCACACAGCAGTGCAAAATGCACAAAAAAGTACAATCTGTTGCACGATGTATCCAGCTTCTGTGTCAAAGAGTCTTAGCTCAAAATGAAAGAGTCTGTGTTAATCCCTGCTTTCATATTACGCTTCACCTGGTTAATTTGCTCAAGTAGTATAAGCCTTGTTTAGCATGCCAGAGGTGACGAGATTGATTCCAGTTTTTTCCATGCTTCTTTTTTTTCACTTGGATTATTTTTCTTCAATTGAGCACATTTTTATCAGACAGCACACTACATTAGCTAAAGTACAATCTGTTGCTAAGTGTATTCAAATGTTTTTCTGTTGATGTCATCCATAATTGGATCTTTTCACCAAAAAGGTTCGCCCAACGTGGGGCTCGAACCCACGACCCTGAGATTAAGAGTCTCATGCTCTACCGACTGAGCTAGCCGGGCAATATACGCTAGCCTGCTACTTAACACCACAACTAACTACATTAGCTAGTATCTACTTAATAAGCCTAATTGCCTCAGTCACTGTAACTAACATTAGAAATGAAGCATGTTCAATCTATTTGTCTTACGGATCTAAAACCCTACTGTCAATATCCTCATAATGTGCCCTCAGTCAAATTTCCTGTAAGGTTTTCTACTTGATAGTGTCAAATATCAAAAAGCGTCACCTCTGCCTTGTTCGACAGGCCAAAAACCAAAAGCATGTCATCTGTATGATGAAAATGGGCTTGACACAAGCAAATCCATCAATCAGAAATATCAGTTGCATTGATTCCCATGCGTAAGACCTCTCAACAATACCAGGCAACTATACCTGGGTAAGTGGGTCGATAAAAACTATTTTTGGCATTAATAGCACCACGGCCTTGCAGGTTTAAAGACTTTGACGGTCAGGGACAAATGATTGACATCTTCTGTATCCAAGAATCTTGGTACGGAACGAAAGCATCCGATTAGTCCTTGCATATAGTTTTGCCTGAATTTCTTGTCTCTTTCTTTTAAGTAGGGGAATTAGCTCAAATGGTAGAGCGCTCGCTTAGCATGCGAGAGGTAGCGGGATTGATGCCCGCATTCTCCATATTGGTCATATTTCTTTAATTGAGCCATTTTTTACCACACAGCACAGCACAGTAGAGCTACACACACGAAAAAGCCTAACCTGTTGATGAATGTATCCAAATCAGTTTGCATAAGACCTGTCAACAATTGAGCACATTTTTATCAGAGAGCACTCTACATTAGCTAAAGTACAATCAGTTGCTAAATGTATTCAAATGTTTTTCTGTTGATGTCATCCATAATTGGATCTTTTCACCAAAAAGGTTCGCCCAACGTGGGGCTCGAACCCACGACCCTGAGATTAAGAGTCTCATGCTCTACCGACTGAGCTAGCCAGGCAATATACTTAACACCACAACTAACTACATTAGCTAGTATCTACTTAATAAGCCTAATTGCCTCAGTCACTGTAACTAACATTAGAAATGAAGCATGTTCAATCTATTTGTCTTACGGATCTAAAACCCTACTGTCAATATCCTCATAATGTGCCCTCAGTCAAATTTCCTGTAAGGATTTCTACTTGATAGTGTCAAATATCAAAAAGCGTCACCTCTGCCTTGTTCGACAGGCCAAAAACCAAAAGCATGTCATCTGTACGATGAAAATGGGCTTGACACAAGCAAATCCATCAATCAGAAATATCAGTTGCATTGATTTTCATGCGTAAGACCTCTCAACAATACCAGGCAACTATACCTGGGTAAGTGGGTCGATAAAAACTATTTTGGTGTTAATAGCACCACGGCCTTGCTGGTTTAAAGACTTTGACGGTCAGGGACAAATGATTGACATCTTCTGTATCCAAGAAACTTGGTACGGAACGAAAGCATCCGATTAGTCCTTGCATATAGTTTTGCCTGAATTTCTTGTCTCTTTCTTTTAAGTAGGGGAATTAGCTCAAATGGTAGAGCGCTCGCTTAGCATGCGAGAGGTAGCGGGATCGATGCCCGCATTCTCCATATTGGTCATATTTATTTAATTGAGCCAATTTTTACCACACAGCACAACACAGTAGAGCTACACACACAAAAAAGCCCAACCTGTTGATGAATGTATCCAAATCAGTTTGCATAAGACCTGTCAACAAGGCAACCTGAGTACAGGGGACCAAAATCAAATCGTGGGCAGTACGGGGATCGAACCCGCGACCTTGGCGTTATTAGCACCACGCTCTAACCAGCTGAGCTAACCGGCCTTGACAAAAAAAAAAAGCTGTTTAATCCGTGCACATCTTCTTTCTCACCTTTAGGTCTTTTTTTTTTTCACTTGGATTATTAAGCACATTTTTACCACACCACACAGCAGTGCAAAATGCACAAAAAAGTACAATCTGTTGCACGATGTATCCAGCTTCTGTGTCAAAGAGTCTTGGCTCAAAATGAAAGAGTCTGTGTTAATCCCTGCTTTCATGTTCCGCTTCACCTGGGTAATTTGCTCAAGTAGTATAAACCTTGTTTAGCATGCCAGAGGTGACGAGATTGATTCCAGTTTTTTCCATGCTTCTTTTTTTCACTTGGATTATTTTTCTTCAATTGAGCACATTTTTATCAGACAGCACACTACATTAGCTAAAGTACAATCTGTTGCTAAATGTATTCAAATGTTTTTCTGTTGATGTCATCCATAATTGGATCTTTTCACCAAAAAGGTTCGCCCAACGTGGGGCTCGAACCCATGACCCTGAGATTAAGAGTCTCATGCTCTACCGACTGAGCTAGCCGGGCAATATACGTTAGCCTGCTACTTAACACCACAACTAACTACATTAGCTAGTATCTACTTAATAAGCCTAATTGCCTCAGTCACTGTAACTAACATTAGAAATGAAGCATGTTCAATCTATTTGTCTTACGGATCTAAAACCCTACTGTCAATATCCTCATAATGTGCCCTCAGTCAAATTTCCTGTAAGGTTTTCTACTTGATAGTGTCAAATATCAAAAAGCGTCACCTCTGCCTTGTTCGACTGGCCAAAAACCAAAAGCATGTCATCTGTACGATGAAAATGGGCTTGACACAAGCAAATCCATCAATCAGAAATATCAGTTGCATTGATTTTCATGCGTAAGACCTCTCAACAATACCAGGCAACTATACCTGGGTAAGTGGGTCGATAAAAACTATTTTGGCGTTAATAGCACCACGGCCTTGCTGGTTTAAAGACTTTGACGGTCAGGGACAAATGATTGACATCTTCTGTATCCAAGAAACTTGGTACGGAACGAAAGCATCCGATTAGTCCTTGCATATAGTTTTGCCTGAATTACTTGTCACTTTCTTTTAAGTAGGCGTTCTGCATATTGGTCATATTTATTTAATTGAGCCAATTTTTACCACACAGCACAGCACAGTAGAGCTACACACACAAAAAAGCCCAACCTGTTGATGAATGTATCCAAATCAGTTTGCATAAGACCTGTCAACAAGGCAAGCTGAGTACAGGGGTCCAAAATCAAATCGTGGCCAGTACAGAGATCGAACCCACGACCTTGGCGTTATTAGCACCCCGCTCTAACCAGCTGAGCTAACCGGCTGTTAGAGTTGTACGCCGTTCCAACACTTATAAACCAGAGAAGAATGACACGAAGAAGTTGAGTTCTTTTACTTGCAAGGAGAGCGATCAGAGACGACCAATACAGCAGCCTCCAAAAAGCTCTGCCGTCTCTTCCGCTTCCTCTCTTTTTATTCAATAATAGGGCGGTACATTCATCACAGGATCACACCAAATAAGCTTATAATTTGCATGTAGGGTTGTCTCTTTGGTAGACGCTCCATCGCCAAGGTCTTCTTGTTTTTCTTGCTTCTCCGCGGCTGCAGGCCTCCTCTTATCAAGTCGCGGTCATTCTGTTCTGTAAACAGCCTTTAGCCCACCAGTTTCTGAAGAGACTAATGATTCAATGTAGTGCGCATATTAAAAAGATTAATATAGTTTAATGCATGCGAGATATATATATATGTCAAAAGGATTAATAGAGTTTAATACATGTGGGATATATATGTCAAAAAGGTAGTAAAGGTTAATAGCATGATAACTTATATACATTTTCCAACATTTCCCCCCTGTTTATCATGTAGCAAACCTTTTTCTAATTCTTTTTTTTTTTTTTTTTCTTAATAATAACAACAATAATAATAGAAAAAATCGTGAGTATAGTGATATATATACATATATCTTTTTTTTTTTTTCTTAATAATAACAACAATAATAATAATAATAGAAAAAATCGTGAGTATAGAATAACAAAAATAATAGGAAAACATCGTGAGTATCACACAGAGTGATAATGCCGTTCTGGACCACATAGGGACTGTAGTACGGTGCTGAGAACAGGCCACATGACGCACCGAATCGAAACCACAATGCAACCAACCAAGCATTCAAGAGAACAAAAACGTGGTGTCGCTGTTCAGGAGAGGACAGAATAAATGCTACCCTGCCGATTCAAAACGCTGCTCCTTTTTTTTTTTTTTTTTTTTTCTTTGAATCAGCAGATTCAAGTCTGCTGAGAGATCCATATTCTACCATCCTATCACCATAAGTCACCATATTTCCGAACGTCGTTTCCAGCCTTATCCAAACAGCACCTTGCCTGATAAATATAGGAAGTTCAGTATTAAAACAACAAAAAGCCTGATAAATTCAGGAAATACAGAATTAAAACAACAAAAAAGCCTGATAAATTCAGGAAATTCAGAATTAAAACAACAAAAAATACATTTAAAACATAATGAGTCAAGCATATGTCCCCCAATATTTCCCCCTGTTTATCATATATTGAACTTTTTTTTTTTTTTTTTTTTTCTATAGTACTTCCCTAATAACCTCTTCCGGTAGGATTTTCGACTATTAGTTCATAAACTGAGCAATACATTTACACTCAAAGGGATGTTGCTTCAATTCTCGAAGATAGATTCTCAGAACAGTTGGCTCAACTGTAAGTCACTGGGCTCCATGGACATCTCAAAGCCCTCATCGTGGATTTTATTTTCCAAGAGCGGGTATAACTGTGTGGGATCAACCTCCCTGGGTGATAAGGCCGTAGTGATGAGACGGTTCACAAGACTGCGCAGACAAGGAATACAACAACATCCACACAAGGTCAGAATTGCTGCCAATACAGCCATAGATGTTAAAACAGATTGAACTAGGGCTTTGTATTTCCCGAATACATTCATCCAGGAATCCCACATCGTAGTTTCCACCCCTGAATGCTCCTTCATCTTCCGGTTGAGGGTGCGCAGGCCGTCAATGGCCAATGTCAGACTGCCTCCTGCAGCTGTGTTGTTTGGTATGAACGAGCAGCATTGCTCTCCAAACACGGCGCAAAACCCCATTTTTCTCAGCCAAGAGCATATCAAGCGCTATTCTGTTCTGAAAAGCCATTAGGGAAGTGGCGGATAATTGTCCATGCACGGCCTCAAAACCGACATGTGTCCAATTTCCTAATTTCTGAACATTGTAATGGATGTAGTTGATCCTGTCTACGTTCTTATTAATCGTACACCACCAACACAAGGTTGATTCTAATCCCGCTGCTATTTGATTTGCTATTTTATATTCGTCAGGCACCCCCCCTGGGAACCCCAATTGCATCTATGTAAGTTGGATCTGTTAGCTTCTCCCAGGGCGGGGTTGACCGCTTCGTCTGGTGCCAGTCTGCAGGCACCAGGCTGTCTATTTTGAATAATAGGTTACTTATTGTTGTTGGATATATGGACACTGGTAATAAAAGGGTTACTAAGACACACAACCCAGTGGTGTTTGTGGGCAATCGATCAAACAACCTGATCCCAAACTTGATCCCAACTTCTGCAACGACAATCTGGTTGAGTTATAACCGCTGGTTTTACCTGTAATAATGGTCATGGATATATGGACACTGGTAATAAAAGGGTTACTAAGACTCACAACCCAGTGGTGTTTGTGGGCAATCGATCAAACAACCTGATCCCAAACTTGATCCCAACTTCTGCAACGACAATCTGGTTGAGTTATAACCGCTGGTTTTACCTGTAATAATGGTCATGGCCCCAAAAGCACGCAATCTTGTTGAGTGACAATAGCTGCTTGCTCCACTTAAAGAAGCCAATTGTTGTTTTTACCACATCAAGCATTTTTTTTTTCTCTTAAAAAATTGTAAATAATAAAAAATGAAATTAACAGTTGTCGATAAGGTAACATCCAAATTGCATCAAAAACCCGCGTAGAAACACATCCTCAGTCATGCTGAAAATACAAGACTACTACAGCAGTAACATCCAACATCCGTTACGCACCCGATTCGTCTTTACACAAAAATTTCCACCTCCCAAAAATAAATAAAAAAAGAATGCATGAAAAATCAGCTACAGGACATAGTGAAGGAGAACAGAGGTGATACGGTCACAATTTTGGAGGCCTAATGTGGGTGGGGAGTCTGTTTAAAGCTAAGAGGGCCTGCTCTGCATCAGGGTTCCACAGCACCTGAGAAGACATCGATTTATAATGAGTGAGGGCAGTTAAAGGCTTGCTGAACCTTGGAAGAAATACTCAATACTCAAAAGGCAATAAATAACAACAACTGTTTTACAGTAATGGATGTGAGGAGTTTGGATGACAGGTCCTTGTCATTTTCCACTAATAATGTGACCCAGAAATATAACGGAAATGTAACAGCAAAAATGCAACTGAAATCCAAACCAAAACTGAGACAATAACCCTATTGCTGTAAATAACAATAATAATAATTATTCTCTAAATGCTCTCGGTCTGGGTTCAAGGAAACAAAAAGTGCACAGCGCAAGTTATAACCAGAATAATGTAGTCATCCCAATGCTACCATTTAAATAAAAAACAATACAGCATCATATCGGTCATTGGCTGGGGCAACACAATGAAATGAAATAAAATCCACAGTACAATATAAATGTGAAGGCTTTTTTTTTTTTTTTTTTTTATGTCTTCCACTGTTCTTTTTTACATGGCTGCACTAGAATCAACAATGAGAAAAGAAAAAAATTCACTTGTCAGAGGGATGCGTATCAGTGTGTTATGTCTTCGTATTCAGCGTGAGTGTCAGTGTAGGTCAGTGTAGGTGTGATGGACCTTATTCAAAGACACAGTAACAGAGGCAAACAGTGCAGCCGTTGGGAAATCTCCCTTCTTAAATAAAATAAAACAAAACAAAACCCAGAAAAAAAAAACCCAAAGTGTACATACAACGGTACAATATTCATTTAAAATTGCACAGTTTAGATGTAATGTATATATTTTCCCCAGCTTTTCAAACTTAATTTTAAAACTCTCAGAAAGAAAAGAAAACAAACAAACAAAATACACAAAATGTAAATTCAAAATATTTCCCATATTCCCTTTAAATCTGAATAAGGTGGAGACCCGTTGTAAATCGCTGTGCTGATGCCCAGACGGTAAAATCTATTGCTAAGAGTTCCAAAACAAAACGAGAGAGAGAGAGAGATAGGCCCCACACACACACACACACACACACACACACATACCAGAGAGATAAGGTCTGCCAATGCGTGTAGACGCACATACCCACACACACACACACACACACACACACACACACACACACACAGAGGCTGGAGTGTCTCATCAGAACTCCTGTCCTGCACTTGTATTTTCCTGTAGATGTAACCATTCCCCTATTCCGCCAGTACTGAGCAAATGTATATTGGCTATCAGTATATATAGTAACATCTTTCCCTTTCATTAATTTACAAGCCTCAGTTAGAGCAATTATTTTGGCTGCTTGCGCTGAAAAAGTCGATGGTTAGTTGTCAGCTTTAATCACTGCTGTCACCATGGCGTAGCCCGTTTATGTTTTTCCCAAATAATTTTTCTTTGAAGAGCCATCGATGAATATTACCTCACCCTGAGGCAAGGTTGGTCACTTAAATCTAATCTAGATTTAGCTGTGTGTTCGTGTTATTCTCCGTCATCGGGTAAAGTTAACAATGTGGCTGGGTTAAATGTGGTGCATCGTTCGATAGTGAGATGTGGCTGTGACAGCAACGTGGCCATGCAGGAGAGGTGCCTTGCAGGTGATAAAAAGATCATATTGGTTTGCAGTAGTAAAGCAGCCACTGCATGTGGGACCTTAAGGGTCAATGGGTGGAATAAAACTATTCCGGCACTTGCTTCTACTGCCATCGACGCCGCTATCACCGCCCTCACACAGTGTGGCAATGCGCGGGCTACATTATCTAATTTGGATGAAAAATAAGCTATCGGCCTCAGGTTGTCTCCATGTTGTCGGCCTAGGACAGAAGTCATATATTTGTCTTTGCAGTCCACCATTTGTATAAACGGTTTACTATAATTTGGCAAGGCTAGAGCTAAATTGGAGGTCAGCGCCTGTTTAATATCACAAAAAGTTTTTTCTGCTTCTGACGTCCAATTTAGCGGTGATGTCATTTTCAGGTCTTCAGTGTAAATTAAAGCCGTGAGTGGGGAAGTAATCTCAGCGTAATTTGGTACCCAACTTCTACAATAATTAGTTAATCCTAAGAATGACATCATTTGTTTTTTATTAATTGGTTTTGGCGCCTGTAGGACCGCTGTTTTCCGTTCTTCTAGAATAGTTCTGCCGCCTGCACTGAGGTGGTGACCCAGGTATTTGACTTGTGGATTCCACAATTGCAATTAGTTTTTACTAACTTTGTGCCCCTCTTTAGCTAGGTGATTTAAGAGGGCCACAGTGTCGTTTTTACATGCATCTAGACTCGGAGAAGCCACTAATATATCATCAACGTAAAGTAGAATCTGACTTCCCCCCGGTGGTTGAAATTTGGACATGCTGGCATGCATGGCTTGGGAATATATAGTAGGGCTTTCGCAATAGCCCTGGGGAAGCCTAGTATAGGTGTATCGTTTCCCCTTAAATGTAAAAGCGAACCAAAATTGGCTGTCTGGGTCTATGGGAATGGAGAAAAAGGCATTGCTAATGTCGACCACAGTAAATATTCGCGCATCTGGTCTTAAGGAATTTAGTAATGTGTGTGGGTCAGGCACACACGGAGCTCGCTGTACTACTGCAGCATTTACTGCCTGCAGATCCTGCTCCATTCTCCATCCCACCGAGGGAGCTTGCTTTTTCACCGGGAATATAGGCGTATTGCAGGGGGAATAATCTCTCTCTATAATAACCCCTGCTTGCTGTAAGTCACGTATCACTGGTGTGCCTTCTAGTGTGTCAGGATTAAGCGGATATTGTCTTATGCAAGGCCGATATTCTGTTTTGGGTCTGACTTGTACCGGCAAAATTCCTTTTATCAGTCCAACATCAGACGGTCCTTGTGACCACAATGATTGAGGGATTTGTACATATGGACGGGGGGTTTGTGCTAGTTCTGATTCATCTTCTTCAGTGAGCAGAAAATGTCACTGGTTTCTGGATGTACTCCAGTCTTGGTCTGTATTGTCCAATACAGCCATTTCCAAATTATGCTCTAATTTGTCCCACATGTCTGCCCAAATCCGTTGCGCTGTCACCTTCTTGAACTATGGTGCCCAACGACTTCCAACTCCTCTCTCTGTTTTTATACAGTGAGATGTGCGGTGGATACCAACCCGGAGCATTGCTAGGTAAAGCGACCCCCGCCACCACGTTACCTTGCCCGTCCGAGTAAACATAAAGAATGACTATGGTTGTTGGCGTGAGTCGTGACAATTTCTTTTCGTATATTGGATCAGGCCAAGGAGAGTTTTTATACCACATGGTGACATGCAGTTTGTCAGAGGGCATGAGCTCCACACCTGTTACGGAGTGGAGACGAGTGCCAAACCTAATTTAAGTAAGCCGTCTCTTCCCAGCAAATTAACAGGGCATTCTGGGATAAAAAGGATGGACACGTTTTACATGATGTTCCTTTGGGGTCTCTCACCCAAACTGGTTTAGAAGCAGTGACTATTGTTGTACCCCCATTTACTGATCTCCCTACTACTCCCTACTAATTCTTCTCCCCCAGTCATGCCGTGTTATCTCCCGGCCCTGCTAGACAGTCTCTGGCTATGTGCCCAGCCTTCCCACAGGACCAGCAGCCTGCTCTCCATTGGCCCTGTGTGTTCCACCCTCGTCCTTGGACACCCCCTCTTCTTTTTCCCCTGCGTCCTCCCTGTCTCCCTCTACCTCCGCCTCCATGGTAAAATGTGTCTGTATCCTGCATAGTGTTTTCCCAAAAGGTGTCAATTTTTTTATAGGTTTGTCTTTTCCTTTTAGTTCTTATCAGTTTGTCTATGTGCATGGCGTGGATATGCCATATACCATATCCAGATACAGGGGAGGAGCTGCAGGCACAGAGGGAAGCGCTGGTGGCTGCACTAGCGGCCCCCATTGCCCCCTCCTCCCCTACTCCTACGCACCCCTTCCCTCTGACTTCCCCTACTTCCAGTTTCTTCATGGTCTTCTTTGCGGAGAAACAGAATAGTTTTCTCCACTTCCATCACTTTAACTGCCTGATCCTCTCTCTCCCTTTCCTCCTCACGTGCTGCATTCTCTCTAGCCTGTCTTATCTTCCTCTCCCCTTCTTCTCTCTTTCCTGCTATCTTTATCCACTGTATTAAAGCCTCAACCCCTTCTCGCTTCATTTGCTTCTCCTTATTTTTACATGTATGTTTTATGACTCCCTGTAACTCAATTAGGCTTTTTACTCTCAATTGTCCATCAAACCCGTATTTTGTTATCCATTTATCTAACGGCTCGACGTAGGCTTTGTTAATCTGCTCTACATACTTCCAGGCTTTACATTTTAGTTCTTCTTTCGGTTCTGGTTTACTGGATCCCTTACCCATTTTGACCTAAATTTGGGCCAGTGTGTCGTACCTGGGGTATCCTAAAACACTGGTATTTGTTCACAGGACAGCGTATCAAAATTCCTCTCGTGGTGTATTTCACTTCTACCTCAAATCATTTGGGGTGGAAATACCTTGCCTCTGCGTCCACGAGGGGTCACTGTTTCCTTCCCTGTGAGGTTTTGTATGGAGTGTCCGTCTAGTGACTTTCACCCCCACTCATCCACACACTCACACCCGCGCGCACTCTCATACACCTGTATGAGTTTTAAATCACTTATTTTACTATTGAACGTTCCTTTTCACTGACAGAGGAGTCCGTCCTCCCCGCGGATTTTAACCCTTTACGGGAGGGGTCCGCCCCCCCACGGAATTTAACTGTCTTTGTTACCTGCCAGAGTCTAGAATACCCAGGGTTTGTTTCCTTTAAGTAACCTCTTGTTACTCTTGTTACCTCTTGTAACCTCTTGTTACCTCTTGTAACCTCTTGTTACCTCTTGTAACCTCTTGTAACCTCTTGTTACCATTCATTCCATTTCTTTTAAACAGAAGTCAACTTACCCCCGTGCCTTCTCTCACTCGTAAGATTCCGTCAACCTCCAGATCCCAACCGACGGGTCGGCCTCCCAGTCCTCAAAGGGGTCTGTCTCTGACCCCTACTAAGGAGTCAGCCTTGGCCAAGGATTTCCTGGTATCCGTCCCGTCCGCTGGAGTCCTTTGGTGTCTTGGAAATCCGGCTCGAAGGACCAATAAAATGTTAGAGTTGTACGCCGTTCCAACACTTATAAACCAGAGAAGAATGACACGAAGAAGTTGCAAGGAGAGCGATCAGAGACGACCAATACAGCAGCCTCCAAAAAGCTCTGCCGTCTCTTCCGCTTCCTCTCTTTTTATTCAATAATAGGGCGGTACATTCATCACAGGATCACACCAAATAAGCTTATAATTTGCATGTAGGGTTGTCTCTTTGGTAGACGCTCCATCGCCAAGGTCTTCTTGTTTTTCTTGCTTCTCCGCGGCTGCAGGCCTCCTCTTATCAAGTCGCGGTCATTCTGTTCTGCAAACAGCCTTTAGCCCACCAGTTTCTGAAGAGACTAATGATTCAATGTAGTGCGCATATTAAAAAGATTAATATAGTTTAATGCATGCGAGATTTATATATATGTCAAAAGGATTAATAGAGTTTAATACATGTGGGATATATATGTCAAAAAGGTAGTAAAGGTTAATAGCATGATAACTTATATACATTTTCCAACACCGGCCTTGACAAAAAAATAGCTGTTTAATCCGTGCTCATCTTCTTTCTCATCTTTAGGTCTGTTTTTTTTTTCACTTGGATTATTAAGCACATTTTTACCACACCACACAGCAGTGCAAAATGCACAAAAAAGTACAATCTGTTGCACGATGTATCCAGCTTCTGAGTCAAAGAGTCTTGGCTCAAAATGAAAGAGTCTGTGTTAATCCCTGCTTTCATGTTATGCTTCACCTGGGTAATTTGCTCAAGTAGTATAAGCCTTGTTTAGCATGCCAGAGGTGACGAGATTGATTCCAGTTTTTTCCATGCTTCTTTTTTTCACTTGGATTATTTTTCTTCAATTGAGCACATTTTTATCAGACAGCACACTACATTAGCTAAAGTACAATCTGTTGCTAAATGTATTCAAATGTTTTTCTGTTGATGTCATCCATAATTGGATCTTTTCACCAAAAAGGTTCATCCAACGTGGGGCTCGAACCCACGACCCTGAGATTAAGAGTCTCATGCTCTACCGACTGAGCTAGCCGGGCAATATACGTTAACCTGCTACTTAACACCACAACTAACTACATTAGCTAGTATCTACTTAATAAGCCTAATTGCCTCAGTCACTGTAACTAACATTAGAAATGAAGCATGTTCAATCTATTTGTCTTACGGATCTAAAACCCTACTGTCAATATCCTCATAATGTGTGCCCTCAGTCAAATTTCCTGTAAGGTTTTCTACTTGATAGTGTCAAATATCAAAAAGCGTCACCTCTGCCTTGTTCGACAGGCCAAAAACCAAAAGCATGTCATCTGTACGATGAAAATGGGCTTGACACAAGCAAATCCATCAATCAGAAATATCAGTTGCATTGATTTTCATGCGTAAGACCTCTCAACAATACCAGGCAACTATACCTGGGTAAGTGGGTCGATAAAACTATTTTGGCGTTAATAGCACCACGGCCTTGCTGGTTTAAAGACTTTGACGGTCAGGGACAAATGATTGACATCTTCTGTATCCAAGAAACTTGGTACGGAACGAAAGCATCCGATTAGTCCTTGCATATAGTTTTGCCTGAATTTCTTGTCTTTTTCTTTTAAGTAGGCGAATTAGCTCAAATGGTAGAGCGTTAGCTTAGCATGAGAGAGGTAGCGGGATCGATGCCCGCATTCTCCATATTGGTCATATTTATTTAATTGAGCCAATTTTTACCACACAGCACAGCACAGTAGAACTACACACACAAAAAAGCCCAAACCGTTGATGAATGTATCCAAATCAGTTTGCATAAGACCTGTCAACAAGGCAACCTGAGTACAGGGGTCCAAAATCAAATCGTGGCCAGTACGGGGATCGAACCCGCGACCTTGGCGTTATTAGCACCACGCTCTAACCAGCTGAGCTAACCGGCCTTGACAAAAAAAAAAAGCTGTTTAATCCGTGCACATCTTCTTTCTCACCTTTAGGTCTGTTTTTTTTTTCACTTGGATTATTAAGCACATTTTTACCACACCACACAGCAGTGCAAAATGCACAAAAAAGTACAATCTGTTGCACAATGTATCCAGCTTCTGTGTCAAAGAGTCTTGGCTCAAAATGAAAGAGTCTGTGTTAATCCCTGCTTTCATGTTACGCTTCACCTGGTTAATTTGCTCAAGTAGTATAAGCCTTGTTTAGCATGCCAGAGTTGACGAGATTGATTCCAGTTTTTTCCATGCTTCTTTTTTTCACTTGGATTATTTTTCTTCAATTGAGCACATTTTTATCAGACAGCACACTACATTAGCTAAAGTACAATCTGTTGCTAATTGTATTCAAATGTTTTTCTGTTGATGTCATCCATAATTGGATCTTTTCACCAAAAAGGTTCGCCCAACGTGGGGCTCGAACCCACGACCCTGAGATTAAGAGTCTCATGCTCTACCGACTGAGCTAGCCGGGCAATATACGCTAGCCTGCTACTTAACACCACAACTAACTACATTAGCTAGTATCTACTTAATAAGCCTATTTGCCTCAGTCACTGTAACTAACATTAGAAATGAAGCATGTTCAATCTATTTGTCTTACGGATCTAAAACCCTACTGTCAATATCCTCATAATGTGCCCTCAGTCAAATTTCCAGTAAGGTTTTCTACTTGATAGTGTCAAATATCAAAAAGCGTCATCTCTGCCTTGTTCGACAGGCCAAAAACCAAAAGCATGTCATCTGTATGATGAAAATGGGCTTGACACAAGCACATCCATCAATCAGAAATATCAGTTGCATTGATTCCCATGCGTAAGACCTCTCAACAACACTAGGCAACTATACCTGGGTAAGTGGGTCGATAAAAACTATTTTTGGCGTTAATAGCACCACGGCCTTGCTGGTTTAAAGACTTTGACGGTCAGGGACAAATGATTGACATCTTCTGTATCCAAGAATCTTGGTACGGAACGAAAGCATCCGATTAGTCCTTGCATATAGTTTTGCCTGAATTTCTTGTCTCTTTCTTTTAAGTAGGGGAATTAGCTCAAATGGTAGAGCGCTCGCTTAGCATGCGAGAGGTAGCGGGATCGATGCCCGCATTCTCCATATTGGTCATATTTATTTAATTGAGCCAATTTTTACCACACAGCACAGCACAGCACAGTAGAGCTACACACACGAAAAAGCCCAACCTGTTGATGAATGTATCCAAATCAGTTTGCATAAGACCTGTCAACAAGGCAACCTCAGTACAGGGGTCCAAAATAAAATCGTGGTCAGTACGGGGATCGAACCCGTGACCTTGGCGTTATTAGCACCACGCTCTAACCAGCTGAGCTAACCGGCCTTGACCCAAAAAAAAAACTATTTAATCCGTGCTCATCTTCTTTCTCATTTTAGGTCTGTTTTTTTTTTCACTTGGATTATTAAGCACATTTGTACCACACCACACAGCAGTGCAAAATGCACAAAAAAGTACAATCTGTTGCACGATGTATCCAGCTTCTGTGTCAAAGAGTCTTGGCTCAAAATGAAAGAGTCTGTGTTAATCCCTGCTTTCATGTTACGTTTCACCTGGGTAATTTGCTCAAGTAGTATAAGCCTTGTTTAGCATGCCAGAGGTGACGAGTTTGATTCCAGTTTTTTCCATGCTTCTTTTTCTCACTTGGATTATTTTTCTTCAATTGAGCACATTTTTATCAGACAGCACACTGCATTAGCTAAAGTAAATCTGTTGCTAAATGTATTCAAATGTTTTTCTGTTGATGTCATCCATAATTGGATCTTTTCACAAAAAAGGTTCGCCCAACGTGGGGCTCGAACCCACGACCCTGAGATTAAGAGTCTCATGCTCTACCGACTGAGCTAGCCGGGCATTATACGCAAGCCTGCTACTTAACACCACAACTAACTACATTAGCTAGTATCTACTTAATAAGCCTAATTGCCTCAGTCACTGTAACTAACATTAGAAATGAAGCATGTTCAATCTATTTGTCTTACGGATCTAAAACCCTGCTGTCAATATCCTCATAATGTGCCCTCAGTCAAATTTCCTGTAAGGTTTTCTACTTGATAGTGTCAAATATCAAAAAGCGTCACCTCTGCCTTGTTCGACAGGCCAAAAACCAAAAGCATGTCATCTGTATGATGAAAATGGGCTTGACACAAGCAAATCCATCAATCAGAAATATCAGTTGCATTGATTCCCATGCGCAAGACCTCTCAACAATACCAGGCAACTATACCTGGGTAAGTGGGTCGATAAAAACTATTTTTGGCGTTAATAGCACCACGGCCTTGCTGGTTTAAAGACTTTGACGGTCAGGGACAAATGATTGACATCTTCCGTATCCAAGAATCTTGGTACGGAACGAAAGCATCCGATTAGTCCTTGCCTATAGTTTTGCCTGAAGTTCTTGTCTCTTTCTTTTAAGTAGGGGAATTAGCTCAAATGGTAGAGCGCTCGCTTAGCATGCGAGAGGTAGCGGGATCGATGCCCGCATTCTCCATATTGGTCATATTTATTTAATTGAGCCAATTTTTACCACACAGCACAGCACAGCACAGTAGAGCTACACACACGAAAAAGCCCAACCTGTTGATGAATGTATCCAAATCAGTTTGCATAAGACCTGTCAACAAGGCAATCTGAGTACAGGGGTCCAAAATCAAATCGCGGCTAGTACAGGGATCGAACCCACGACATTGGCGTTATTAGCACCACGCTCTAACCAGCTGAGCTAACCGGCCTTGACAAAAAAAAGCTGTTTAATCCGTGCTCATCTTCTTTCTCATCTTTAGGTCTGTTTTTTTTTCACTTGGATTATTAAGCACATTTTTACCACACCACGCAGCACTGCAAAATGCACAAAAAAGTACAATCTGTTGCACGATGTATCCAGCTTCTGTGTCAAAGAGTCTTGGCTCAAAATGAAAGAGTCTGTGTTAATCCCTGCTTTCATGTTACGCTTCACCTGGGTAATTTGCTCAAGTAGTATAAGCCTTGTTTAGCATGCCAGAGGTGACGAGATTGATTCCAGTTTTTTCCATGCTTTTTTTTCTCACTTGGATTATTTTTCTTCAATTGAGCACATTTTTATCAGACAGCACACTACATTAGCTAAAGTACAATCTGTTGCTAAATGTATTCAAATGTTTTTCTGTTGATGTCATCCATAATTGGATCTTTTCACCAAAAAGGTTCGCCCAACGTGGGGCTCGAACCCACGACCCTGAGATTAAGAGTCTCATGCTCTACCGACTGAGCTAGCCGGGCAATATACGCTAGCCTGCTACTTAACACCACAACTAACTACATTAGCTAGTATCTACTTAATAAGCCTAATTGCCTCAGTCACTGTAACTAACATTAGAAATGAAGCATGTTCAATCTATTTGTTTAACGGATCTAAAACCCTACTGTCAATATCCTCATAATGTGCCCTCAGTCAAATTTCCAGTAAGGTTTTCTACTTGATAGTGTCAAATATCAAAAAGCGTCACCTCTGCTTTGTTCGACAGGCCAAAAACCAAAAGCATGTCATCTGTATGATGAAAATGGGCTTGACACAAGCAAATCCATCAATCAGAAATATCAGTTGCATTGATTCCCATGCGCAAGACCTCTCAACAATACCAGGCAATTATACCTGGGTAAGTGGGTCGATAAAAACTATTTTTGGGGTTAATAGCACCATGGCCTTGCTGGTTTAAAGACTTTGACGGTCAGGGACAAATGATTGACATCTTCTGTATCCAAGAATCTTGGTACGGAACGAAAGCATCCGATTAGTCCTTGCATATAGTTTTGCCTGAATTTCTTGTCTCTTTCTTTTAAGTAGGGGAATTAGCTCAAATGGTAGAGCGCTCGCTTAGCATGCGAGAGGTAGCGGGATCGATGCCCGCATTCTCCATATTGGTCATATTTATTTAATTGAGCCAATTTTTACCACACAGCACAGCACAGCACAGTAGAGCTACACACACGAAAAAGCCCAACCTGTTGATGAATGTATCCAAATCAGTTTGCATAAGACCTGTCAACAAGGCAACCTCAGTACAGGGGTCCAAAATAAAATCGTGGTCAGTACGGGGATCGAACCCGTGACCTTGGCGTTATTAGCACCACGCTCTAACCAGCTGAGCTAACCGGCCTTGACCCAAAAGAAAAACTATTTAATCCGTGCTCATCTTCTTTCTCATCTTTAGGTCTGTTTTTTTTTTCACTTGGATTATTAAGCACATTTGTACCACACCACACAGCAGTGCAAAATGCACAAAAAAGTACAATCTGTTGCACGATGTATCCAGCTTCTGTGTCAAAGAGTCTTGGCTCAAAATGAAAGAGTCTGTGTTAATCCCTGCTTTCATGTTATGCTTCACCTGGGTAATTTGCTCAAGTAGTATAAGCCTTGTTTACAATGCCAGAGGTGACGAGTTTGATTCCAGTTTTTTCCATGCTTCTTTTTTTCACCTGGATTATTTTTCTTCAATTGAGCACATTTTTATCAGACAGCACACTGCATTAGCTAAAGTAAATCTGTTGCTAAATGTATTCAAATGTTTTTCTGTTGATGTCATCCATAATTGGATCTTTTCACAAAAAGGTTCGCCCAACGTGGGGCTCGAACCCACGACCCTGAGATTAAGAGTCTCATGCTCTACCGACTGAGCTAGCCGGGCATTATACGCAAGCCTGCTACTTAACACCACAACTAACTACATTAGCTAGTATCTACTTAATAAGCCTAATTGCCTCAGTCACTGTAACTAACATTAGAAATGAAGCATGTTCAATCTATTTGTCTTACGGATCTAAAACCCTGCTGTCAATATCCTCATAATGTGCCCTCAGTCAAATTTCCTGTAAGGTTTTCTACTTGATAGTGTCAAATATCAAAAAGCGTCACCTCTGCCTTGTTCGACAGGCCAAAAACCAAAAGCATGTCATCTGTATGATGAAAATGGGCTTGACACAAGCAAATCCATCAATCAGAAATATCAGTTGCATTGATTCCCATGCGCAAGACCTCTCAACAATACCAGGCAACTATACCTGGGTAAGTGGGTCGATAAAAACTATTTTTGGCGTTAATAGCACCACGGCCTTGCTGGTTTAAAGACTTTGACGGTCAGGGACAAATGATTGACATCTTCTGTATCCAAGAATCTTGGTACGGAACGAAAGCATCCGATTAGTCCTTGCCTATAGTTTTGCCTGAAGTTCTTGTCTCTTTCTTTTAAGTAGGGGAATTAGCTCAAATGGTAGAGCGCTCGCTTAGCATGTGAGAGGTAGCGGGATCGATGCCCGCATTCTCCATATTGGTCATATTTATTTTAATTGAGCCAAATTTTACCACACAGCACAGCACAGCACAGTAGAGCTACACACACGAAAAAGCCCAACCTGTTGATGAATGTATCCAAATCAGTTTGCATAAGACCTGTCAACAAGGCAATCTGAGTACAGGGGTCCAAAATCAAATCGTGGCTAGTACAGGGATCGAACCCACGACCTTGGCGTTATTAGCACCACGCTCTAACCAGCTGAGCTAACCGGCCTTGACAAAAAAAAGCTGTTTAATCCGTGCTCATCTTCTTTCTCATCTTTAGGTCTGTTTTTTTTTCACTTGGATTATTAAGCACATTTTTACCACACCACGCAGCAGTGCAAAATGCACAAAAAAGTACAATCTGTTGCACGATGTATCCAGCTTCTGTGTCAAAGAGTCTTGGCTCAAAATGAAAGAGTCTGTGTTAATCCCTGCTTTCATGTTACGCTTCACCTGGGTAATTTGCTTAAGTAGTATAAGCCTTGTTTAGCATGCCAGAGGTGACGAGATTGATTCCAGTTTTTTCCATGCTTTTTTTTCTCACTTGGATTATTTTTCTTCAATTGAGCACATTTTTATCAGACAGCACACTACATTAGCTAAAGTACAATCTGTTGCTAAATGTATTCAAATGTTTTTCTGTTGATGTCATCCATAATTGGATCTTTTCACCAAAAAGGTTCGCCCAACGTGGGGCTCGAACCCACGACCCTGAGATTAAGAGTCTCATGCTCTACCGACTGAGCTAGCCGGGAAATATACGCTAGCCTGCTACTTAACACCACAACTAACTACATTAGCTAGTATCTACTTAATAAGCCTAATTGCCTCAGTCACTGTAACTAACATTAGAAATGAAGCATGTTCAATCTATTTGTTTAACGGATCTAAAACCCTACTGTCAATATCCTCATAATGTGCCCTCAGTCAAATTTCCAGTAAGGTTTTCTACTTGATAGTGTCAAATATCAAAAAGCGTCACCTCTGCTTTGTTCGACAGGCCAAAAACCAAAAGCATGTCATCTGTATGATGAAAATGGGCTTGACACAAGCAAATCCATCAATCAGAAATATCAGTTGCATTGATTCCCATGCGCAAGACCTCTCAACAATACCAGGCAATTATACCTGGGTAAGTGGGTCGATAAAAACTATTTTTGGCGTTAATAGCACCATGGCCTTGCTGGTTTAAAGACTTTGACGGTCAGGGACAAATGATTGACATCTTCTGTATCCAAGAATCTTGGTACGGAACGAAAGCATCCGATTAGTCCTTGCCTATAGGTTTGCCTGAATTTCTTGTCTCTTTCTTTTAATTAGCTCAAATGGTAGAGCGCTCGCTTAGCATGCGAGAGGTAGCGGGATCGATGCCCGCATTCTCCATATTGGTCATATTTCTTTTAATTGAGCCAATTTTTACCACACAGCACAGCACAGTAGAGCTACACACACGAAAAAGCCCAACCTGTTGATGAATGTATCCAAATCAGTTTGCATAAGACCTGTCAACAAGGCAACCTCAGTACAGGGGTCCAAAATAAAATCGTGGTCAGTACGGGGATCGAACCCGTGACCTTGGCGTTATTAGCACCACGCTCTAACCAGCTGCGCTAACCGGCCTTGACCCAAAAAAAAAACTATTTAATCCGTGCTCATCTTCTTTCTCATCTTTAGGTCTGTTTTTTTTTTTCACTTGGATTATTAAGCACATTTGTACCACACCACACAGCAGTGCAAAATGCACAAAAAAGTACAATCTGTTGCACGATGTATCCAGCTTCTGTGTCAAAGAGTCTTGGCTCAAAATGAAAGAGTCTGTGTTAATCCCTGCTTTCATGTTACGCTTCACCTGGGTAATTTGCTCAAGTAGTATAAGCCTTGTTTAGCATGCCAGAGGTGACGAGATTGATTCCAGTTTTTTCCATGCTTTTTTTTCTCACTTGGATTATTTTTCTTCAATTGAGCACATTTTTATCAGACAGCACACTACATTAGCTAAAGTACAATCTGTTGCTAAATGTATTCAAATGTTTTTCTGTTGATGTCATCCATAATTGGATCTTTTCACCAAAAAGGTTCGCCCAACGTGGGGCACGAACCCACGACCCTGAGATTAAGAGTCTCATGCTCTACCGACTGAGCTAGCCGGGCAATATACGCAAGCCTGCTACTTAACACCACAACTAACTACATTAGCTAGTATCTACTTAATAAGCCTAATTGCCTCAGTCACTGTAACTAACATTAGAAATGAAGCATGTTCAATCTATTTGTTTAACGGATCTAAAACCCTACTGTCAATATCCTCATAATGTGCCCTCAGTCAAATTTCCAGTAAGGTTTTCTACTTGATAGTGTCAAATATCAAAAAGCGTCACCTCTGCTTTGTTCGACAGGCCAAAAACCAAAAGCATGTCATCTGTATGATGAAAATGGGCTTGACACAAGCAAATCCATCAATCAGAAATATCAGTTGCATTGATTCCCATGCGCAAGACCTCTCAACAATACCAGGCAATTATACCTGGGTAAGTGGGTCGATAAAAACTATTTTTGGCGTTAATAGCACCATGGCCTTGCTGGTTTAAAGACTTTGACGGTCAGGGACAAATGATTGACATCTTCTGTATCCAAGAATCTTGGTACGGAACGAAAGCATCCGATTAGTCCTTGCCTATAGGTTTGCCTGAATTTCTTGTCTCTTTCTTTTAATTAGCTCAAATGGTAGAGCGCTCGCTTAGCATGCGAGAGGTAGCGGGATCGATGCCCGCATTCTCCATATTGGTCATATTTCTTTTAATTGAGCCAATTTTTACCACACAGCACAGCACAGTAGAGCTACACACACGAAAAAGCCCAACCTTTTGATGAATGTATCCAAATCAGTTTGCATAAGACCTGTCAACAAGGCAACCTCAGTACAGGGGTCCAAAATAAAATCGTGGTCAGTATGGGGATCGAACCCGTGACCTTGGCGTTATTAGCACCACGCTCTAACCAGCTGAGCTAACCGGCCTTGACCCAAAAAAAAAACTATTTAATCCGTGCTCATCTTCTTTCTCATCTTTAGGTCTGTTTTTTTTTTCACTTGGATTATTAAGCACATTTGTACCACACCACACAGCAGTGCAAAATGCACAAAAAAGTACAATCTGTTGCACGATGTATCCAGCTTCTGTGTCAAAGAGTCTTGGCTCAAAATGAAAGAGTCTGTGTTAATCCCTGCTTTCATGTTATGCTTCACCTGGGTAATTTGCTCAAGTAGTATAAGCCTTGTTTACAATGCCAGAGGTGACGAGTTTGATTCCAGTTTTTTCCATGCTTCTTTTTTTCACCTGGATTATTTTTCTTCAATTGAGCACATTTTTATCAGACAGCACACTGCATTAGCTAAAGTAAATCTGTTGCTAAATGTATTCAAATGTTTTTCTGTTGATGTCATCCATAATTGGATCTTTTCACAAAAAAGGTTCGCCCAACGTGGGGCTCGAACCGACGACCCTGAGATTAAGAGTCTCATGCTCTACCGATTGAGCTAGCCGGGCATTAAACGCAAGCCTGCTACTTAACACCACAACTAACTACATTAGCTAGTATCTACTTAATAAGCCTAATTGCCTCAGTCACTGTAACTAACATTAGAAATGAAGCATGTTCAATCTATTTGTCTTACGGATCTAAAACCCTGCTGTCAATATCCTCATAATGTGCCCTCAGTCAAATTTCCTGTAAGGTTTTCTACTTGATAGTGTCAAATATCAAAAAGCGTCACCTCTGCCTTGTTCGACAGGCCAAAAACCAAAAGCATGTCATCTGTATGATGAAAATGGGCTTGACACAAGCACATCCATCAATCAGAAATATCAGTTGCATTGATTCCCATGCGTAAGACCTCTCAACAACACTAGGCAACTATACCTGGGTAAGTGGGTCGATAAAAACTATTTTTGGCGTTAATAGCACCACGGCCTTGCTGGTTTAAAGACTTTGACGGTCAGGGACAAATGATTGACATCTTCTGTATCCAAGAATCTTGGTACGGAACGAAAGCATCCGATTAGTCCTTGCATATAGTTTTGCCTGAATTTCTTGTCTCTTTCTTTTAAGTAGGGGAATTAGCTCAAATGGTAGAGCGCTCGCTTAGCATGCGAGAGGTAGCGGGATCGATGCCCGCATTCTCCATATTGGTCATATTTATTTAATTGAGCCAATTTTTACCACACAGCACAGCACAGCACAGTAGAGCTACACACACGAAAAAGCCCAACCTGTTGATGAATGTATCCAAATCAGTTTGCATAAGACCTGTCAACAAGGCAACCTCAGTACAGGGGTCCAAAATAAAATCGCGGTCAGTACGGGGATCGAACCCGTGACCTTGGCGTTATTAGCACCACGCTCTAACCAGCTGAGCTAACCGGCCTTGACCCAAAAAAAAAAATATTTAATCCGTGCTCATCTTCTTTCTCATTTTTAGGTCTGTTTTTTTTTTCACTTGGATTATTAAGCACATTTGTACCACACCACACAGCAGTGCAAAATGCACAAAAAAGTACAATCTGTTGCACGATGTATCCAGCTTCTGTGTCAAAGAGTCTTGGCTCAAAATGAAAGAGTCTGTGTTAATCCCTGCTTTCATGTTACGCTTCACCTGGGTAGTTTGCTCAAGTAGTATAAGCCTGGTTTAGCATGCCAGAGGTGACGAGATTGATTCCAGTTTTTTCCATGCTTTTTTTTCTCACTTGGATTATTTTTCTTCAATTGAGCACATTTTTATCAGACAGCACACTACATTAGCTAAAGTACAATCTGTTGCTAAATGTATTCAAATGTTTTTCTGTTGATGTCATCCATAATTGGATCTTTTCACCAAAAAGGTTCGCCCAACGTGGGGCTCGAACCCACGACCCTGAGATTAAGAGTCTCATGCTCTACCGACTGAGCTAGCCGGGCAATATACGTTAGCCTGCTACTTAACACCACAACTAACTACATTAGCTAGTATCTACTTAATAAGCCTTATTGCCTCAGTCACTGTAACTAACATTAGAAATGAAGCATGTTCAATCTATTTGTTTAACGGATCTAAAACCCTACTGTCAATATCCTCATAATGTGCCCTCAGTCAAATTTCCAGTAAGGTTTTCTACTTGATAGTGTCAAATATCAAAAAGCGTCACCTCTGCTTTGTTCGACAGGCCAAAAACCAAAAGCATGTCATCTGTATGATGAAAATGGGCTTGACACAAGCAAATCCATCAATCAGAAATATCAGTTGCATTGATTCCCATGCGCAAGACCTCTCAACAATACCAGGCAATTATACCTGGGTAAGTGGGTCGATAAAAACTATTTTTGGCGTTAATAGCACCATGGCCTTGCTGGTTTAAAGACTTTGACGGTCAGGGACAAATGATTGACATCTTCTGTATCCAAGAATCTTGGTACGGAACGAAAGCATCCGATTAGTCCTTGCCTATAGGTTTGCCTGAATTTCTTGTCTCTTTCTTTTAATTAGCTCAAATGGTAGAGCGCTCGCTTAGCATGCGAGAGGTAGCGGGATCGATGCCCGCATTCTCCATATTGGTCATATTTCTTTTAATTGAGCCAATTTTTACCACACAGCACAGCACAGTAGAGCTACACACACGAAAAAGCCCAACCTGTTGATGAATGTATCCAAATCAGTTTGCATAAGACCTGTCAACAAGGCAACCTCAGTACAGGGGTCCAAAATAAAATCGTGGTCAGTACGGGGATCGAACCCGTGACCTTGGCGTTATTAGCACCACGCTCTAACCAGCTGCGCTAACCGGCCTTGACCCAAAAAAAAACTATTTAATCCGTGCTCATCTTCTTTCTCATCTTTAGGTCTGTTTTTTTTTTCACTTGGATTATTAAGCACATTTGTACCACACCACACAGCAGTGCAAAATGCACAAAAAAGTACAATCTGTTGCACGATGTATCCAGCTTCTGTGTCAAAGAGTCTTGGCTCAAAATGAAAGAGTCTGTGTTAATCCCTGCTTTCATGTTATGCTTCACCTGGGTAATTTGCTCAAGTAGTATAAGCCTTGTTTACAATGCCAGAGGTGACGAGTTTGATTCCAGTTTTTTCCATGCTTCTTTTTTTCACCTGGATTATTTTTCTTCAATTGAGCACATTTTTATCAGACAGCACACTGCATTAGCTAAAGTAAATCTGTTGCTAAATGTATTCAAATGTTTTTCTGTTGATGTCATCCATAATTGGATCTTTTCACAAAAAAGGTTCCCCCAACGTGGGGCTCGAACCCACGACCCTGAGATTAAGAGTCTCATGCTCTACCGACTGAGCTAGCCGGGCATTATACGCAAGCCTGCTACTTAACACCGCAACTAACTACATTAGCTAGTATCTACTTAATAAGCCTAATTGCCTCAGTCACTGTAACTAACATTAGAAATGAAGCATGTTCAATCTATTTGTCTTACGGATCTAAAACCCTGCTGTCAATATCCTCATAATGTGCCCTCAGTCAAATTTCCTGTAAGGTTTTCTACTTGATAGTGTCAAATATCAAAAAGCGTCACCTCTGCCTTGTTCGACAGGCCAAAAACCAAAAGCATGTCATCTGTATGATGAAAATGGGCTTGACACAAGCAAATCCATCAATCAGAAATATCAGTTGCATTGATTCCCATGCGCAAGACCTCTCAACAATACCAGGCAACTATACCTGGGTAAGTGGGTCGATAAAAACTATTTTTGGCGTTAATAGCACCACGGCCTTGCTGGTTTAAAGACTTTGACGGTCAGGGACAAATGATTGACATCTTCTGCATCCAAGAATCTTGGTACGGAACGAAAGCATCCGATTAGTCCTTGTCTATAGGTTTGCCTGAATTTCTTGTCTCTTTCTTTTAATTAGCTCAAATGGTAGAGCGCTCGCTTAGCATGCGAGAGGTAGCGGGATCGATGCCCGCATTCTCCATATTGGTCATATTTCTTTTAATTGAGCCAATTTTTACCACACAGCACAGCACAGTAGAGCTACACACACGAAAAAGCCCAACCTGTTGATGAATGTATCCAAATCAGTTTGCATAAGACCTGTCAACAAGGCAACCTCAGTACAGGGGTCCAAAATAAAATCGTGGTCAGTACGGGGATCGAACCCGTGACCTTGGCGTTATTAGCACCACGCTCTAACCAGCTGAGCTAACCGGCCTTGACCGAAAAAAAAAACTATTTAATCCGTGCTCATCTTCTTTCTCATTTTTAGGTCTGTTTTTTTTTTCACTTGGATTATTAAGCACATTTGTACCACACCACACAGCAGTGCAAAATGCACAAAAAAGTACAATCTGTTGCACGATGTATCCAGCTTCTGTGTCAAAGAGTCTTGGCTCAAAATGAAAGAGTCTGTGTTAATCCCTGCTTTCATGTTATGCTTCACCTGGGTAATTTGCTCAAGTAGTATAAGCCTTGTTTACAATGCCAGAGGTGACGAGTTTGATTCCAGTTTTTTCCATGCTTCTTTTTTTCACCTGGATTATTTTTCTTCAATTGAGCACATTTTTATCAGACAGCACACTGCATTAGCTAAAGTAAATCTGTTGCTAAATGTATTCAAATGTTTTTCTGTTGATGTCATCCATAATTGGATCTTTTCACAAAAAAGGTTCGCCCAACGTGGGGCTCGAACCCACGACCCTGAGATTAAGAGTCTCATGCTCTACCGACTGAGCTAGCCGGGCATTATACGCAAGCCTGCTACTTAACACCACAACTAACTACATTAGCTAGTATCTACTTAATAAGCCTAATTGCCTCAGTCACTGTAACTAACATTAGAAATGAAGCATGTTCAATCTATTTGTCTTACGGATCTAAAACCCTGCTGTCAATATCCTCATAATGTGCCCTCAGTCAAATTTCCTGTAAGGTTTTCTACTTGATAGTGTCAAATATCAAAAAGCGTCACCTCTGCCTTGTTCGACAGGCCAAAAACCAAAAGCATGTCATCTGTATGATGAAAATGGGCTTGACACAAGCAAATCCATCAATCAGAAATATCAGTTGCATTGATTCCCATGCGCAAGACCTCTCAACAATACCAGGCAACTATACCTGGGTAAGTGGGTCGATAAAAACTATTTTTGGCGTTAATAGCACCACGGCCTTGCTGGTTTAAAGACTTTGACGGTCAGGGACAAATGATTGACATCTTCTGTATCCAAGAATCTTGGTACGGAACGAAAGCATCCGATTAGTCCTTGCCTATAGTTTTGCCTGAAGTTCTTGTCTCTTTCTTTTAAGTAGGGGAATTAGCTCAAATGGTAGAGCGCTTGCTTAGCATGCGAGCGGTAGCAAGATTGATTCCCGCATTTTCCATATTGGTCATATTTCTTTTAATTGAGCCAATTTTTACCACACAGCACAGCACAGTAGAGCTACACACACGAAAAAGCCCAACCTGTTGATGAATGTATCCAAATCAGTTTGCATAAGACCTGTCAACAAGGCAACCTGAGTACAGGGGTCCAAAATAAAATCGTGGTCAGTACGGGGACCGAACCCGCGACCTTAGCGTCATTAGCACCACGCTCTAACCAGCTGAGCTAACCGGCCTTGACACAAAACAAAATCTGTTTAATACGTGCTCATCTTCTTTCTCAACTTTAAGTCTGTTTTTTTTTTCACTTGGATTATTAAGCACATTTTTACTACACCACACAGCAGTGCAAAATGCTCAAAAAAGTACAATCTGTTGCACAATGTATCCAGCTTCTGTGTCAAAGAGTCTTGGCTCAAAATGAAAGAGTCTGTGTTAATCCCTGCTTTCATGTTACGCTTCACCTGGGTAATTTGGTCAAGTAGTATAAGCCTTGTTTAGCATGCCAGAGGTGACGAGATTGATTCCAGTTTTTTCCATGCCTCTTTTTTTCACTTGGATTATTTTTCTTCAATTGAGCACTTTTTTATCAGACAGCACACTACATTAGCTAAAGTACAATCTGTTGCTAAATGTATTCAAATGTTTTTCTGTTGATGTCATCCATAATTGGATCTTTTCACAAAAAAGGTTCGCCCAACGTGGGGCTCAAACCCACGACCCTGAGATTAAGAGTCTCATGCTCTACCGACTGAGCTAGCCGGGCATTATACGCAAGCCTGCTACTTAACACCATAACTAACTACATTAGCTAGTATCTACTTAATAAGCCTAATTGCCTCAGTCACTGTAACTAACATTAGAAATGAAGCATGTTCAATCTATTTGTCTTACGGATCTAAGATCCTACTGTCAATATCCTCATAATGTGCCCTCAGTCAAATTTCCTGTAAGGTTTTCTACTTGATAGTGTCAAATATCAAAAAGCGTCACCTCTGCCTTGTTTGACAGGCCAAAAACCAAAAGCATGTCATCTGTATGATGAAAATGGGCTTGACACAAGCAAATCTATCAATCAGAAATATCAGTTGCATTGATTCCCATGCGCAAGACCTCTCAACAATACCAGGCAACTATACCTGGGTAAGTGGGTCGATAAAAACTATTTTTGCCGTTAATAGCACCACGGCCTTGCTGGTTTAAAGACTTTGACGGTCAGGGACAAATGATTGACATCTTCTGTATCCAAGAATCTTGGTACGGAACGAAAGCATCCGATTAGTCCTTGCCTATAGTTTTGCCTGAATATCTTGTCTCTTTCTTTTAAGTAGGGGAATTAGCTTAAATGGTAGAGCGCTCGCTTAGCATGCGAGAGGTAGCGGGATCGATGCCCGCATTCTCCATATTGGTCATATTTATTTAATTGAGCCAATTTTTACCACACAGCACAGCACAGTAGAGCTACACACACGAAAAAGCCCAACCTGTTGATGAATGTATCCAAATCAGTTTTCATAAGACCTGTCAACAAGGCAACCTGAGTACAGGGGTCCAAAATTAAATCGTGGCTAGTACGGGGATCGAACCCACGACCTTGGCGTTATTAGCACCACGCTCTAACCAGCTGAGCTAACCGGCCTTGACAAAAAAAAGCTATTTAATCCGTGCTCATCTTCTTTCTCATCTTTAGGTCTGTTTTTTTTTTCACTTGGATTATTAAGCACATTTGTACCACACCACACAGCAGTGCAAAATGCACAAAAAAGTACAATCTGTTGCACGATGTATCCAGCTTCTGTGTCAAAGAGTCTTGGCTCAAAATGAAAGAGTCTGTGTTAATCCCTGCTTTCATGTTATGCTTCACCTGGGTAATTTGCTCAAGTAGTATAAGCCTTGTTTACAATGCCAGAGGTGACGAGATTGATTCCAGTTTTTTCCATGCTTCTTTTTTTCACCTGGATTATTTTTCTTCAATTGAGCACATTTTTATCAGACAGCACACTGCATTAGCTAAAGTAAATCTGTTGCTAAATGTATTCAAATGTTTTTCTGTTGATGTCATCCATAATTGGATCTTTTCACAAAAAAGGTTCGCCCAACGAGGGGCTCGAACCCACGACCGTGAGATAAAGAGTCTCATGCTCTACCGACTGAGCTAGCCGGGCATTATATGCAAGCCTGCTACTTAACACCACAACTAACTATATTAGCTAGTATCTGCTTAATAAGCCTAATTGCCTCAGTCACTGTAACTAACATTAAAAATGAAGCATGTTCAATCTATTTGTCTTACGGATCTAAAACCCTACTGTCAATATCCTCATAATGTGCCCTCAGTCAAATTTCCTGTAAGGTTTTCTACTTGATAGTGTCAAATATCAAAAAGCGTCACCTCTGCCTTGTTCGACAGGCCAAAAACCAAAAGCATGTCATCTGTATGATGAAAATGGGCTTGACACAAGCAAATCCATCAATCAGAAATATCAGTTGCATTGATTCCCATGCGCAAGACCTCTCAACAATACCAGGCAACTATACCTGGGTAAGTGGGTCGATAAAAACTATTTTTGGCGTTAATAGCACCACGGCCTTGCTGGTTTAAAGACTTTGACGGTCAGGGACAAATGATTGACATCTTCTGTATCCAAGAATCTTGGTACGGAACGAAAGCATCCGATTAGTCCTTGCCTATAGTTTTGCCTGAAGTTCTTGTCTCTTTCTTTTAAGTAGGGGAACTAGCTCAAATGGTAGAGCACTCGCTTAGCATGCGAGAGGTAGCGAGATTGATGCCCGCATTTTCCATATTGGTCATATTTCTTTTAATTGAGCCAATTTTTACCACACAGCACAGCACAGTAGAGCTACACACACGAAAAAGCCCAACCTGTTGATGAATGTATCCAAATCAGTTTGCATAAGACCTGTCAACAAGGCAACCTGAGTACAGGGGTCCAAAATAAAATCGTGGTCAGTACGGGGATCGAACCCGCGACCTTAGCATCATTAGCACCACGCTCTAACCAGCTGAGCTAACCGGCCTTGACACAAAATAAAATCTGTTTAATACGTGCTCATCTTCTTTCTCAATTTTAGGTCTGTTTTTTTTTTCACTTGGATTATTAAGCACATTTTTACTACACCACACAGCAGTGCAAAATGCTCAAAAAAGTACAATCTGTTGCACAATGTATCCAGCTTCTGTGTCAAAGAGTCTTGGCTCAAAATGAAAGAGTCTGTGTTAATCCCTGCTTTCATGTTACGCTTCACCTGGGTAATTTGCTCAAGTAGTATAAGCCTTGTTTAGCATGCCAGAGGTGACGAGATTGATTCCAGTTTTTTCCATGCCTCTTTTTTTCACTTGGATTATTTTTCTTCAATTGAGCACTTTTTTATCAGACAGCACACTACATTAGCTAAAGTACAATCTGTTGCTAAATGTATTCAAATGTTTTTCTGTTGATGTCATCCATAATTGGATCTTTTCCCAAAAAAGGTTCGCCCAACGTGGGGCTCAAACCCACGACCCTGAGATTAAGAGTCTCATGCTCTACCGACTGAGCTAGCCGGGCATTATACGCAAGCCTGCTACTTAACACCATAACTAACTACATTAGCTAGTATCTACTTAATAAGCCTAATTGCCTCAGTCACTGTAACTAACATTAGAAATGAAGCATGTTCAATCTATTTGTCTTACGGATCTAAGATCCTACTGTCAATATCCTCATAATGTGCCCTCAGTCAAATTTCCTGTAAGGTTTTCTACTTGATAGTGTCAAATATCAAAAAGCGTCACCTCTGCCTTGTTTGACAGGCCAAAAACCAAAAGCATGTCATCTGTATGATGAAAATGGGCTTGACACAAGCAAATCCATCAATCAGAAATATCAGTTGCATTGATTCCCATGCGCAAGACCTCTCAACAATACCAGGCAACTATACCTGGGTAAGTGGGTCGATAAAAACTATTTTTGCCGTTAATAGCACCACGGCCTTGCTGGTTTAAAGACTTTGACGGTCAGGGACAAATGATTGACATCTTCTGTATCCAAGAATCTTGGTACGGAACGAAAGCATCCGATTAGTCCTTGCCTATAGTTTTGCCTGAATATCTTGTCTCTTTCTTTTAAGTAGGGGAATTAGCTCAAATGGTAGAGCGCTCGCTTAGCATGCGAGAGGTAGTGGGATCGATGTCCGCATTCTCCATATTGGTCATATTTCTTTTAAATGAGCCAATTTTTCCACACAGCACAGCACAGTAGAGCTACACACACAAAAAAGTCCAACCTGTTGATGAATGTATCCAAATCAGTTTGCATAAGACCTGTCAACAAGGCAACCTGAGTACAGGGGTCCAAAATAAAACCGTGGAGAGTACGGGGATTGAACCCACAACCCTCGCATTATTAGCATCACGCTCTAACCAGCTGAAGAAACCTGCCTTGACAATAAAGCTGTTTAATCCGTGCTCATATTATTTCTCATCTTTATGTCTGTTTATTTTCACTTGGATTATTAAGCACATTTTTACCACACAACAGAGCAGTGCTAAATGCTCAAAAAAGCCTAATAATGGACAATTGATTGACATCTTCTGTGTCCAAGGACCTTGGTATGGAACGAAAGAATCTGATTAGTCCTTGCCTTAAGTTTTGCCTTAATTCCTTGTCTCTTACTTTTACGTAGGGAAATTAGCCCAAATGGTAGAGCGCTCGCTTAGCATGCGAGAGAGAATGCGATGCCCGCATCTGTCAACAAGGCAACCTCTGTACAGGGGTCTAAATTAAAACCGTGGCCAGTACAGGGATCGAACCAGTGGATGGTAGTAATGGGTACCACATTGCTCTATGAGAGTTTCATGCTGAGTGGCTCCAAATTAACTGTCCTTGCAACTTCTGATTCAGAGTTGATCTGGATAAGGGCGAAGATCAAGCTGAACTGTATAGCGAACATCGATTGAGATTGAATAATCACCAAGCCCTACCTGAAATACATGTGTAAGAATGCTGACCTGCAGTTATGCTCTACACCATTTCCTTCCTTAGGGTTTATAGGTCGATAAAGATAGAGCAAGTAGACAAAGTGTGTGTTGGAAGTTCCCAGGCACAGTTGTTCCAAGCAAGAAAAAGGATTCCTGTGATTTCCATGAGTGATTTTCCTTTCTCCACATTATCTATTCTTTGTCCAGCACACTTGGCTGTGACTGGTTGTAAAAAGATTGGATTTTAGTAGGAATTTTAGCAGCTTTCTCAATTTGCCAAGTCGCATGGTGGTGTGAGGGTTAAGAACACATTAAAATACCCAAATCTTTGCAAAAAGCATTGCAAGGTGTAGAATGTATTTTTAAGAAAAGAATGACAGTCACCCCATATTTGTTTAAATAAAAAAAATCTTAGTTTGATTATTAATCAAGAAGAAGAGAATGGGACATTTTGAAAGGTGAAAGCGTCTATGCTTGTGTATAGAGGATAAATTCTGATGTTTGAAAGATTGGGTGACATACAAACACACACATGTACACACACATTGAAGCCTGATGATTGTAAAAAACTTGGATCTTAGCTGCTTCAGTCTGGTTTACAGGGGAAAATTGACAACAACGCTGTTCAGAAAGTAACTAGGTTTTGTCAAAAGCATCACTAGATTTGTCTTGTGATATTTAAAAAAGATATATTATTAATAAATGTTGTTCACTGGATCTGAAAAGTTGGTAGATTGGAAACTGTGACTTTCTTATTAACAATTCAGAATTGGAACCAATTCTGTGTCATCTGATAATTGTATTCTTTACTTCTTATATTAAGTGTATAGATTATAAAATGACATTGTCCAAAAAACTACCACTCACAACTAGTTACACATATTATAGTATAAAGTTAACTTCAAATTGTCCCTATATTTGCAAAAATTGAAAAAAAAATTCACAGATCAAACATGCAGAAAGGAAAACGAAGAAAAAACGAGTGTGTCGACAGTTCATGACAAGAGCAGAACCTTGAAACATAGCAGAGAATCATTTTTGAAACGAAGACCGACTGCTGTGTGTTGGAAGCATTCTACACAAGCATCAAACCTTGAAATGCACCAGATGACACATACTGGAGTGAAGACTTACCAGTATGGGAAGAGTTTTACACAAGCATCAAACCTTAAAATGTACCAGAGGACAGATACTGGAGTGAAGCCCTGCCAGTGTGTGGAGTGTGGGAAGAGTTTTATACAAGCATCAAACCTTAAACACCAGAGGATACAAACTGGAAAGACGCCCTACCAGTGTGTGGAGTTTGGGAAGTGTTTTATAGGAGTATCAAGCTTTAAATTACACCAGAGGATACATACTAGAGAGAAGCCATACCAGTATGGAGCTTGGGAGTTTTATAGAAGCATGGTGCCTTAAAAAACAGATTTGTGGCTCGAGACAATCCTGTTTCGGAGGACTACAGACAGTTTTTTCAAAGGTTGTCCCCAATTAAACTGCAGGAACATGTCAAGGAAGATCAGGGAAACCATGAGCCACCTGAGCTCAAATTTGGCAAAGGCTGTGAAAACATAAGTACATGTGCTTTCTCAGTTTTAAAAAATGTAATAAATTTGCCAAAACCTCCAATAAAGCATTTTTAATGTTGTCATATTGGGGTGTAGAATTCTGTGGAGAAAATTAATTAAATCCATTTTGGAATAAGGCTGCAACATAACAAAATGTGGAAAAAGTGATGCTCTGTAAAAACTTTCTGGATGCACTGTATATGGTTTATTTTTACATTGTAACTTTTTTAAAACAATTAAAATCAATAGTTCATATTTTGTGATTATATTTGATAAAGAAAAATGAATATGTGTCTGTGTTCAGGTCCTTTAGTAAATGGCTACTAATCAATTCCCAGTAGGTTTCATGAAATTACCCTTTGTCTTTGTATAAAAATCTCACCACATTACATTTACAGCATTTATCAGACGCCCTTATCCAGAGCGACTTACAATCAGTAGTTACAGGGACAGTCTCCCTGGAGCAACTTAGGGTTAAGTGTCTTGCTCAGGGACACAATGGTAGTAAGTGGGATTTGAACCTGGGTCTTCTGGTTCATAGACGAGTGTGCCACTAGGCTACTACCACCCTACTACCACATTGCAAGTACTGCATAAAAAAAGTTTAGGTTTTTTGTGATCGATGCCAGAATCATGCAATGACAAATCTAAACAGCTATTATATTCAAATGTAACTATATCTACTGCTGAGGATATTACCTATACAATGCTCACATGAACAAACCTGTATTCTAAGATGAATTGTTAAAATTATTTAAGAGTAATTAAGAGTTGCCTTATGGCCTTAATGAACCAGTCTAAATGAACCAATAAAACAGTGAGGCAGAAACTTGCTGAATTGTTGAACATAGTTGGCCAATGAACGTGATTGTTAATCGCTTCAGTTTATCTCCACCAACGTTATAATTCATCTCTGCATCACCCATCTGGAGCTCTATATTAACAATGCAAATTATCCAACGTTCCAATAATGTTACTACACTAAAAAAAGTGAGCACTGGCTGAAATTAAAGTTATCTGTCACACCTAATATTTTAGCATTGACATAATTTAAATAAACAGGTTACATCAGGTTTGATTGGTTTATTTACATTATTGGGTCTTTTAAGTTTATAAGTTTAAATTTTTAAGTTTATAAAGTGTTCACTTTTGTCAGTGTTACAGCTTGCTACCACAAACAAAATCCTGCTCACATTGATGGAATATTTGATTCTTCAGTTTACTGTCTTCTGTACGAGCTGGACAACCAAGTCTTTACCTTCCAAATAAACCCTGAAAACGCAGGTTTGGAGGTTTCAAATTTAGAAAGAGCGACGGATATTTGATTTTAATGTAACAATTTTTTATTTCATTATCACTTCAGTCCATCAGTCTCTGCTCCGTTTTCTTTTTTTTTCCATTTCCTGTGAATTTTGGCGGGTCAGCCACAGGGGGCGCTAAGCGTTTCCGGCCACAGGAGAAGGTCCGTAGCCGCAAAAACGGTTCTGCTACATCGCGCCGCGGCTCCAGATCCAGACGCGTATCCATAGGGCTTCAAACGAGGACCACAGAACCCAGAGAGGTTTTCGGCGCCGGTTCCCAGGCTGTAGGCCGGCAGCAGCGCGGGGAAGAGGCCGCTATCCAGTCCACTGGTGCTGAAACGCTCCGTGAGCGTCTGGGTGGGCGTGGGTGTGTCTGTATGCAAGAATCGCTCAGAATGTTTATGTGTGTGTGTGTGTGTGTGTATTATTTCCATATGTGTAAATCCTTACCTCTGCAGCAGTGTTGCCATATAACTATTGCAACGTCGCTTATAAATACCGTCCCCGTCCTGATTACTACATTTTTCACCGCATTTATTTATTTAGTACGTTCTAATATTGTATATTAGTTCATTTCAAGGCAAAGTTGTTTTATTTTTTACAAGGCAATCACCTTGGGCCCGATTCTCTCGCGAGATCTGGCAACGCCGCTTTGCATTCGGCAACAGAAATACAGGCGGAGAGAGAGATGGACTCTGAGAGCCACCCGGAAGCGTCGCCAGACGTCGGGCCCGAGATGGAGAGACTGACGGAGGAGAACGAGGAGCTGAAGGTGCGTCCGCGCATAAAAGGATGAGCAGCGTCTGGTTAAAAGTTGTATTTTAACTCATTTTATTGTTTGACATATATATATAGTTGTATGTAGTGTGTGTGTGTATATATTTCAAAGTCAAAGTGAAGTGATTGTCACATATGATACACAGCAGCACAGCACACAGTGAAATTTGTCCTCTGCATTTAACCCATCACCCTGAGTGAGCAGTGGGCAGCCATGACAGTCGCCCAGGGAGCAGTGTGTGGGAACAGTGCTTTTGCTCAGTGGCGGATCGAACCAGCAACCTTCTGATTACGGGGCCGCTTCCTTAACCGCTAGGAAGTGTATAACTATATCTATCTCTCGCTCTCTCTCTCTCTATATATATATATATATATATATATATATACACACACACACACATATATATATTGCAATCGAAGGGATTGCACTGTGCGCATTGTACCTGTTGCATGCAGCAACACTCAGCTGTCTCCTCAGCTGGAAATCGCGGAGCTGCGCGCCGAGATGGACGAGATGCGTGACTCCTTCTTTGAGGAGGACACGCGGCAGCTGCAGGAGGTGCGGCGCGACCTGGAGCGTGCCAACAAGAGCTGCAGGATCCTGCAGTACCGACTGCGCAAGACCGAGCGGCGGCGCGAGCGCTCTGCGCAGAGCGGCGAGGCGGACGAGGAGCTGGTGCGGGGCCTAGAGCAGGACCTGAAGGTGCGCCGCTCGACAACATCGATCATAGATTCTAAAATACAATCACAGGAGGATGGGTTTCTGTCAAGGGTTCGTCCCTTTTCCGTGCCACTGTTGCCTTTGGCACTGTTTTATTGTATAAATAAAATATCATTGATCGATTGATTGATTGATTGATTGATCTAATTAGGGCACTTCTGTAAAACATTTTCCAATCCGTGGGTTTGGGAATGACAACAGAATCCATATGCAGTCATGTTTATCTGTCTGCGTAGTGGGAAAAATTATAAAGTGATAAAGGGTCTGCACGGCAGGTGGCAAAGGATGTCTCGGTCCGGCTGCACCGGGAGCTGCAGCGGGTGGAGGAGGCGCAGAAGCTGACGGAGCAAGAGAATGACCGGCTGAGAGAAAACATAGTCCAGCTGCAGGTCAGCAGGCAAGCCCTGCTGAACCAGGAGGTGAAAACACACACACACACACACACAAGACCATATGATCAGAAATACGACCGGAATTAATAAGAAATGGAATAATAAACACTTTCGTTTTCTCATAATGCACTATATACTGTCATCATTTAACTGTTTCTATCTTTGTTGTCAGTAGTTTGAGATAAATATAAGTTGCAGGATGGTAATATTTGCAAATGAGACTGTATCAAGACCTTATACAACATGACAAGAGTATTTAAGTGACTGTTTGTATTTATTTAGAAGGGAACTGCAAGTAGAGACGAACTTGGTCCAGAAGAGAAATCTCCACCCAGTGAGGTATGAAGACCACTTTGCTGAGAAATTCAGGAAAAATTCAGCATAATTCAGAACTACAGGTTGCTTAGAACATCATCGCTGTGGGTGTTTTGTGTCATTAGGAGGACAGCAAGGATTTGCGCTGCCACCTGTCGTTGATGAATGAGGAGGCAGAGCTTCTGCGGAAGAACATGGTGACTTTGGCGAAGGAGAAAGAGAAGGCCGAGCAACAGGTTCAGCAGTACCTTGCTCTATATGGGGAGTTGCTTCCTCCTCCACCCCAAAACACGCTACCCCACCTCAAGGGTGAAATGGCAGGCCCACCCAGCATGAGGGAATCGGAGCTGAAGCTGCGGCTTCGGTTGGTGGAGGAGGAGGCCGACGCCCTGAGCAGGAAGATCGTGGAGCTGGAGCTGGAAAGCCGTGGCTTGAGGGCGGAGCTAAGCGATATGAGGGAGGAGGAGTATGGCGGTGGGGTAAAGCAGCCCGGCCAGTCAGAGCTCAGGGAGCAGCTGCTGCTGTTGGAGGAGGAGGTGGAGCTTCTGAGAAGAAGCAATGCTGAGGCGGAGCAGCGGAACATTCAGATTACAGAAGAACTCATCACGCTGCGTGAGGGCGGGACAGGGGCGGAGTCTACACAGGAGGAGCTAAGAGTGGCACGGAAGCACTTGAATTCGATGGCAGGCAAATTACTGCAGCTGCAGGCAGAGAAACAGCAGCAGCTAAGCGCGCCCCGCCCAGCCTCGGATATAGTCCGCCTGCCAGACAGCCATACTGACGTTGTCAAGAGTCGTGACCCCAACTCTCGCCAAAGGGAGGGGCCTATAGGGGGAGAGAGTGACTCAGAGGAGACAAGGGGGACTCGGCTTCTCCTACACGAGCCAGGGCCTTTCAAACAAAGCCGTCAGGAGACGATTGGTCATAAGCACATGATGAATATCCACCTGGAGGCGGAGCGTCTGGGTGGTACTATAGAACAACTGATCAGCGAAACAAATGCCATAATCTCCATTGCTAGCAGACCACAGCCCGGTCCACCAGCAGAAGAGGATTCTGGGAGTGTCGCGAGAGAGCAGGAGCTGCTGCAGCGCATCAATGGGCAGATGAAAGGATTCCAGAGCAATCTGCACGGATTCATGCAGAGTCTTCAGATACCAGGAAGCCAGGAACAAGACCCCCACGAACGCCTGTCTGTGAGTGAGTGTGTGAGGAAGTGAGAGAGTGTGTGTGTGTGTTAGTGTTTAGGTCCCCACAAAGAAATAAAAACAAGTGCCTGTATTATTATTTATATCTTAGTGGGGACCAAATTTAGATAATAAAATACTAGATATATTATTATAAAATTTTTATTACAAATATTATGTATTCATGTGTGTGAGCTTGTGTATGTTTTTGTACTTTTTATCAGGCACTTGATGAAAATGGCTGAAAGAATGAATTTGCTCTGAAGAGAACTGCAAATGAGGGCTTTATAATTTAGTTTGTTTTTATTAAGCAGAATGTCAGTCTCTAATGGTGAACTTTATCCAGGTTGGGGAAACGTTTCATGTTGCACGCTGTGTAGAATATGATAGACATGAGACAAATTCCTCAGAACTCAATATGATTTGTATCCCGAAACAAGCTTCTCTATTATAGATTTACATTATAATGTATCCAGCGTTGGGATGTTAATAGCGATGCATATTCAGAATATAAAAATGACCAGATTAGCCTGAATGACCATCTGAAAGTGATTTTTTTATGTAATTTTTTAGTTAATCATAAAACCCACGTGCTTCAAGGTGATGTAACCACTTGGAAAAGCATGGCACTTAAAAAAATATATATATATTCATCATCTATTATTAAGCCATATTCATGCACAGTAATTAACAATTTTACCACCCAGAGGAATTGTACGCAATGTATTTTGAATTTAGCCATTACTACTTTTTAAAGGTAGGTTGCCCAACCCTGAAAATATTTTCCTAAATCATTTGATTTTACATGGTAGAGAATTTAATGTTCTTATATTTTGTCTTATGCCTACAAATTTGCCTTGCTCTGCGTTTCACTTTCATCTCGATCTCTTTCCCTTCTCTGTCCCAACCCCATTGGCTTGTTCTGTCTGCAGATGTTTCAGCCAATCATTTCGCTCATCTTTGTCCTGCTTATGTTCTCTTCCCTCTCCTACGCCACCATTTTCAAGCTCGTCTTCCTCTTCACCCTGTTCTTCGTTCTCTGAGCGGCTCCGCCCCGCTACACCTGCGTGTTTCTGTTGCTGCTTTGTTTGTCCCATTTTCATGAGTCTTGTGCCGCAGAAGCCTCTTGTCAGAACTGTTCACACCCTCATACCCATTGCAGAATCTCACCTCACTTTTAAGACCACATATCCCACAATTCACGCAAGGGGTGGAACCAAGGGCCCTTTCATCAAAAACTGGTGAGTAAAACAATAGAATCATTTTACACTCGGTGAAAGATCAAATATTTATTTGATCTAAACTGTTTATTAACTGTTAATTCCCTTATTTTTATGAACCAATGATATTATGTGTATAGAGAAAGAATGAAAGTGATTGTTTTGTCATTATGAAACACTGCAGCACAGCCCACGGTGACACAATGAAATGTGTCCTCTGCATTTAACCATAGTGAGCATTTAACTTAGTGAGCAGCCATGACAGGCACCCGGGGAGTAGCGTGTGGGGACAGTGCTTTGCTCAGTGGCACCTTGGCAGGTTTGAAGGTCACCTCAACTGCTAGGCCACCGCTGTCCTCCTTATGTTGTCTTAGCAGCAATACAATATTGATCTCATCTGAGGACTTTTGCTAGTAGATAATTAATTAGTTTATTCATTAGTTGGGAGAAACCAACCCCCAATTCGTGTAGTACATCTCTAGGTATCAACAGATTGAAATTATTTCCACACTCACTTTTTAAACATTACTACTTGTCTGTTTTACTTTTTTTACTTTTTCAAATGTCTCTTACATTTACATTTACAGCACTTATCAGACGCCCTTATCATTAGTAGTTATAAGGACAGTCTCCCTGGAGCAACTCAGGGTTAAGCGTCTTGCTCAGGGACACAATGGTAGTAAGTGGGATTCGAACCCGGGTCTTCTGGTTCATAGGCGAGTGTGTTACCCACTAGGCTACTACCACCCATTTCTCTTCCTGAACATTTTGGAAAGATGAAAAAAGGTTCACTGCTGCCTAAAACCTTTGCGGAATACTTTATGATGGAAGTGTGTGAAATCTGTGATCTGTCATTACCCCATACTCACATCTTAGTGTTACATTAAAGCTCAAAAGGGGTGATTCTGGTCCAATAATTAGGTTTGATTGGCTGGCACTTGAACTTTTGTCAGCTTTGCGCCACAAGCAGCACAATCGTAATAAACAAACAAATCAAAATTGATCTGGACCCCAGGTGTCCAGGAGCTTGGCTGAATCCCACATCTAAATTTAGCCAAAGCGAGTGACTGGCCAAAACGATTATAGCATAACTGTTGTTTATGAAATGGACCCTCCCTCTGGCTTCTGCTCACCCTGTTGGCAGGATTAATCAGATGCCTGTGGAATCGCCCCGTATCCTTGCCAGGGTCTGACAGGGACTTTTAATTAGGTCATTGGCGGTGCAGATCAGATGACCGGCCATCATATTGTGCAATAATGACAAGCGACAAAATAAATAAAGACTAAAGCTGGCCGACCAAGCATGCCGCTGAAACAACGCTGACAGACTGGAGCGCTTCCCAAAGTAACAACAAGCCACGAGACACAAATCATTTTTATATTTTCATACAATGTCAACTCATAATATAAATCATCAGCATCAGAAAATCCAACCGCTAAGGCAGTATTGGTAAAAGCAAAAAAGTATATACATATAAATAGGTAAGTAACTAAATATTTATTAGAATGAAATAAATATTTAATTCCTAGTTTTTCGATGTGCTGATATGCCATTTTACAACATTCCTTTTAGGAGCAAGTCAATCCGAGATTGCAATAGTAGACCTAAGTATTAACCACTAATTTCTGGATATTTAATGAATGCACTGGCATTCTATCAATACATTCTATCAATATAGCCTAGACTTAATAAAATTGCTTTATATGTATGATTTGTGTGTTATGTATAACATAATGGATATTAAATATAATATTGTTATATGAATGAAATCTTGAATAATAATAATAATATATATCACATGACCAGATCTGCCGGAGTCCCAAAGCGGAACAGCAACAGAGCTTCGGCGTCGGCGGGCGCAGCGCCATAAGCGCGTTGTCAGGCGGGATAATTATACCGAGTTGCGAGGGTGACGACATTCCGGGGCCCTCGGCTCGGATGGCGGGATAAACCCGACCGACTGCGGGGAGGAAGCTCCGGGAGGCGGGGCTGCTTTAACGCGGGGGGCGGGGCCGGCGCCTTTTAAAAACACCGCCACGCGCGGCCTGACGTCACAGTTGAGCGGCGAGCGGCGCGGCGGGAAACAGAGAGAGCCATAAAGAAACAGAAAGTCGCCGCTGTCGCGACAAACCTGCAAATATCGCGGGAGGGCGCGACAAGTACGCAGGTAAGCGTCAGGTCGTGGGTGGGCGACGAACGGTTGGACTTCATGATTTGTCAGATATGATAACTGATAACGACTGATTTGACTTCCTTAGGCCAGGACATGTGACATTTCATAGAATATAAAATCCAGATCTTTGTTGTGGTCAACTTCATTTTTTCACATTCCTTTTGGAAGTGTTTACTTTTACAAAATGAAAGATGTACCTCAGTTGTGATATTGAGTAGCTATTTTGGTTTATATATTATCACTTTTACATGTGATAATCCATTCAGGCCCGCAATTAAATAAGCGAACTCATTCCCTGTCAGTTGAGTTAATGCTCCATGGTTACACGGGGTAAAAATACCCCACGCTCTTACATCACGCGGCGGTACATTCAGGCATTTTCACGGGACTCGCGGGGGAATGTGACAGGAGTTTGCCGGAGCGTCATGTTCCATGACATGGAAATGGCTTTAATAACTGAATGGCAGCAGGGGTGTGGTGGTCGGTGGCTGAGCGTATACTCAGGTAGTTCAGGTATAAACACGCACACACAGAGCGGAGCACACACACCAAATGTCAGGTTTTAGGATGTCACCTGTTGGAGGAATGGGAATTGCGTGCGGAAATAGAACAGGGCTGTCAGCGCCGAAAATATTTTCCATATCTGCGTCACACCAAGGGGCGCCGTGGGACATTTTTAAACGATTCATATTCTGTTAATCATATCTGCACATGATGTGTGTGTGTGTCCTGTCCTGTCCTCCTCTGTCAACAGAAACACACTCGGACCCACACCTGCCTTGCTGACCCTGTGCCCGATCTGAGAAGCAAAAGTCACAGACACACACACACACGAACACACAAGGATGGCAGCCCTGGACCTGCAGTGCCGGCCATGGGGAGGTGAACGGGAGGAGGTCGACGCCGTTATGCTGGAGTGGGAGGAGCAACTGCAGGACATGCAGCGCAAAATAGAGGAGGTTTGACAAACACACCAACACATACAGTCTATAGATGCAAAAACATGAGTGGTCTGGAGCAATGATTCTGACATGCACACACATTTTCAGATCTGTAGTAACAGAAGAGTCCAAAATATAAACACTCTGTTGTAAACATGCACGCACACTCACTCTCTCGTTCTCTTTTTAGTCTCTCACACACACACACACACATATTTTTACTCACAGTACACGGCCCATAATTACCGGGATAAAAATATGAACACGCTACAGAAAGCTTTCGATAACACACTCATTTTGACACACCCTCCACACCGGGTCATAGTTACTCAGGATATAAATATGAACGTACTACAGTAAACATCCACACACACACACACACTCTCATTTTCACAGAGACTAAAGTACATAGTTACTTAGGATAAAAATATGCACACATGGCAGTAAGCATGCAAGCACACACATACACACTCACACACAAAATCTCTTAATGAATGCTTGCATGTGACCCCTGACCCCTGAAATTAATGAGTCTATTTAGCACATAGTGAGAATTCTGACAAGCTTACACACTCATTCACACTCACTTACTCACACACTCAAACCCGCTCACTTACACAGTCGTTCAAAGTGAAAGTGGATACTAACTGACTCATTAAATGGAAACATACACTCTTTACCTCTCTCACACACATGATTTGTGCTTTTGTGGCGGTGTGTGTGTTCATTGTACGCATAATTATTAATGATATGTGTGTTTTTTTATTGCAGCTGTATAACGATGTGATCGCTCGCAGAGGAGGAAGTAACTGCGTTGCACACGGCAAGACAAATGATGTCGCCCTCTACCCCAGTCACCGTAGCAACAGCAGCAGGGACCAGTCTGTTTGGCCTTATAGTGGTGTGAACCAATCTGGTTCCCATAGAAACAACAGCTGTGGCTACAATCGGCCTAACGACTGTTCACCTCATGAGAATTTTACCAGTGGTTGCCATGGCAACAGAGGACTGGAATCTACCATGGAGGTTTTAGATGGATACCTGGTACATGGAAAAAAACTGAACAATTTGGCGTCTCCCAGCCCTGTGAGTCTTCCAGAACATTTGATTTTTTTCCCATGGTCCTCTCTCTCTCTCACCTTGTCTGTATTAATTTGTAATGTCACCCCTCTCCCTCTTTTTCTGTTCCACAGAGACAGAAGAAACTTGATCCTGCTGTGGCTGAGAGGTACAGCTGCTTCAGCACAGACACAGCGCAAATACTCTCTGTCTCTCTCTCATACACACACACACACACACACATATACACACTAGAGAGCTGCACAGCAGTGAACCGTCCCCAGATATGACATTAGTGAGCACTGTGCAGCTAACTCACACATATGCACACCTGTTCCTGTCGTTCTGGGAGGTAGTAGACCACAAAGTCACAGGTTCAAACCCCACTTACTACCATTGTGTCCCTGAGAAAGACACTTAACCCTGTGCGTTTCCAGGGGGACTGTCCCTGTAACTACTGATTACGGCGTCTGATACATGACGTAAATGTAAATGTTGTTGCTGCCACAATGGGTGTATGTAAGAGTAGTCATGATCTTATTTTTTCTATTATCAGGACAGACGTAAGCTGGGGAAGAGCTAAAACATATGACTATGACAACAGGAAAAACAGAATTGTGACCGCTGACCTCCAGCAGCCCCACATCCCTCAGCGCATGACCCCTGGCGTCCAGAACCTTGAGTACATTGCCCCTTCTCAGCATTGCCCCCCGCCAATGGACAGGAAGTGCAGCCCATTGGACAGGAAGTTGAGCAGCCCGTCAGTCCTACGTAAATTTGGTGCCATGCTGCAGGAGAACGAGGGCAAGGTGCTGACAGACAATCACCTGGTGACCCCAACCACGCCCACCCAGATCACACCCAGAGAACGCCCTATCCCTGGAAGCAGAGTAGAGCATAGAGCCACGGGACACAGCCAGTGGGCTGGTGTTGGTTACAGAGGTTGCCAGGTCAACCAGAGGGGTAGCCACAGTAATGGTGGTTTTCTTGCTAACGGAGGATGCCATGGTAACAGAACAATGGTAGATTTTGAACAGGAGCAGGGCAGGCTCATTGAACTCATGAACCAGATGGAGATTGAACATCGGAACGCCACGAACAGAGCAACACACACACCACAGGCAAGTAGTACAGAATGATAATTAAAAAAATTATTCTATTTTAAATAAAAATGCATTGTATTTATTTTCTTTGATGTAAGCTATGTTCAGCGATTGAGTTCTTTTATTACCCATATTACCTTGTAGGTGACCCGTGAGTCCTCCCCAGCTCCCGTGAGGCAAGGATTCTCACGCCCTGCGCGACCAGCCAATCAGCGCCGCCCCTCCAGATGGGCTAGCCACACCCCCTCACAGGTCTACAGACATTCCGGTCCCATGAACCGGCCACCAAGTCCTGCCCCAAAAGCCAAGCCAGCCAATAAGAGCTTCTGTTTGTTTTCTCTGGATACTGAAACCCTCATCATGTGATCATGGTCTTTTTCCACAGAACTCAAAAAACCCAAAAGGATGAAAGAGGAACCATATTTTAACAGACTTACGAAACTTTCGGAAGCTGTTATGACACTTGAAAGCAGACGTTATGGAGTCATAAGGGATCATAATGCTCCCCTACTGCAATGCTGTGCCTAAACTGTGTTTTGTTCAGTTTTTACTATAATATTTTGTATTTGCTGAGAATTTTTGTGTGGTGGTTTTGCTCCTTAGTGCCTCCTGACTTATCTTACAGCACACTATACACACACACACAAACAAGCCACACCCTACTATTATATGTTCATACAGCAAAATATACATTTGAATTTGTACAGCACCATACTCAACAGCAGCTGTATAACCCAGATTGCATACACAGTATTTGCCCTGACATATAACTCCTTAACATATGTCACACACAAACCTGGTGTGGCTGTGTGTTTCTGGTTTGACTTTGAATTGAAAAATTTTCAGAACGCTAACAAATATTATTGTGCTGTGTTTACAAATTTAATAAACATTTCTGGGTCCGGTTTCCCAAAACGTCCCTTTCCCTTAACTCTACAGTGAACTATGACGATGTTGGGAAACTGGCCCCAATGCTTCAATAAGCTGATCTGAATCCTGTCCTGCTTCCAACACACATGATCAGAATTGGAACTTTGGAATATAACATCTTTTGCATCTAGGTTAACTGCTTGTGCAGCCTTATTAGTTTCACTGGTTGATATACACATTGGTATTACAACCAAGTCACTCGCAGACAAGATTTGTCACTCGCTCTCCATCCCGAGACACTAGGTGCCAGCCCACCATAGGACACACACACACACACCACAACCAATTTACAGTCACCAATTCACCTAGTGTGACTGCCTTCAGATGGAAACCCACACCAACACAGGGACAGCATGCAACACACACAAAAGGTCCAAGCTGGGATTCAATGTGTGAGGCCACGTTGCGCCATCATGCAACCCAAAATTTGTCAGTCATTGAGAAGTTAATGTATGCATCATATATTTTCTTTATTTTCATGACCATTTGTATTGGTAGATTCTCACTGAAGGCATCAAAACTATGAACGGACACATGTGGAGTTATGTACTTAACAAAAAAAGGTGAAATAACTGAAAACATGTTTTATATTCTAGTTTAGAATATAATAGCCTTCCTTTTCTCTGATTACTGCTTTGCACACTCTTCAGAGGTCGTCACCTGAAATGGTTTTCCAACAGTCTTGAAGGATTTCCCAGAGGTGTTTAACACTTGTTGGCCCCTTTGCCTTCACTCTGCGGTCCAGCTCACCCCAAACCATCTCGATTGGGTTCAGGTCCGGTGGCTGTGGAGGTCAGGTCTCTACTTTTTGTTAAGTACATAACTCCACATGTGTTCATTCATAGTTTTTCATTCAGTGAGAATCTACCAATGTAAATGGTCATGAAAAAACACATTGAATGAGAAGGTGTGTCCAAACTTTTGGCCTGTACTGTATATACATGCCCTTCAAGTCATTACAGAGTCACTAATGCTCAACTGCAGAGTGCACCCTTGAACTAATCTTGAACCCAATGGCTTATGCAACTTTCAACTTTCCTTCAATGGAACTTTGGCATTGCCATCTGTGCACACAAGGCAGTCCAGTCTTGTTCCACATGGTGGAATAAATTCCTATCCATGACGTCTTCAAGAATCTCATGAGGACTTATCTCTCTCCACACTTAAACTGTTGCATCCTTATTTCTAATAGCTCTTTTGCTAACAAATCTCTTATTGTTTTCATCATTTAGTCATAATCCATTTAGTTGCTTTTTATTATCATCTTAATAAAAAAAATTTGCAGTGTGCGATTTAGAAATTATATTATGTGATGCTTTGGTGCACACAGACTTGATTTCATCAAAAATTTATTTGAAAACTATTTTAACACTATTTTAATGATTGTCTGTGGAAGTCTTTTGGTAACATAAAAAACCCAGCCAATTACAATTTTTGTCTGTGAAATGCTGCTGTGAGCTCTAAGACTCGCCCCTTGCTAAAAGAACTTAGCAACGTCTCATGCTCCTGTCCTCGGCCCTCCGATGAATGTCAATTGGAGGCCAATCAGCACGTGGACGTGCCCTCTGCCCCCTCACTGGTTACCCAACCTGGGCCAGAAATGTGCAGGGGACTGAAATAGAAGGTGTGACGCTGTTGTGGTGCCTGAAATCTTAGCCCCCCACTGGCCAAGGGGTGTCACCTCTTCCTCGTTTTTACATCTCTCTCACTCTCTTTCAGCTAGTCTGGGCATTTTAACAGACACTTTTTAAGGCCCACCGTTCCAGCACACACTAAGTTACAGCACAGGAAAGGGTCGTCATTAACAGGGTGAAAGGTTGAAATAATTGTAGGGGCACACAGCTGGACGGGGGCTCATAAAAAAGTTATAAATAGGATGTAGGGAACCCAGTGCAATATTCATTCTTGGGGCATAAAATTCTGAGTTATGGCCCTGGTACAGGTACATTTGCATAAGCATTCACACACACATTCATACACAGATATCAGTAACAGTAAAAGCTAGATATCTGATATACTGAGTTTTGTTACTTTAAATCAACATGATACCTTTTTCGAAACTGTATCAAAGAGATATGGTGTGAATAAGCGTGCAAGTGTGTAGGGACAACTGGCAAGAACTAAAAACAAAAGATTAGTGGGTCACAATTAACACCAGTAGTGCATCAGCAGAAGTGGTATTACAATTAGTGGTATACAACTATCCTTTACTGCACCATCTTGAGCTGAAATAGCCAAAGCAGTTCATTTTATAAAAAAGGGATATAGGGGCATCCAAGGAATGTCAGCTCACACAGGAATAAAAACAAGTTCATGGTCATTTTTTACTCACGCGATTGATCATGAGTCTTAGTTTAAGGGTGTGCACACTTATGCATCCAGCTTAGTGTTCAATTTGTGTGTGTCTGTGCAGTGTTGCCTAGTGGGTAACACACTCGCCTAGGAACTAAAAGGACACAAAGTCACAGGCTCAAACCCCTCTTACTACCATTGTGTCCCTGTGCAAGACACTTAACCATTGTGGACCGTCCCTGTCACTACTGATTGTAAGTCACTCTGGATAAGGTCATCTGATAAAAGCTGTAAATGTAAATATAATCCAGGGGACAAGGCAAAATTGTCTGATTCCCCTTATATTGCACGATATGGTGAATGAGTGGATGATTCAGGTGCAGCATTAGATTTGTCTATTTTGACACCTGCAACATGTCAGGGAAGCAATATTCTCTGCTCTTTATTATGCCTTCCTTACCGTAACTGTTTACGCCTGCATTGTTGTGTATTTTTTCATTATTTCCATTGAGCATATCTGCGTGCTTCAGTGTGAACTCATTTCGCCAAACGTGTCTTTTCCTACCTTGACTCGAGAACAACAGACTACAGGGAACAGAAACATCAGTGATAAATACCCAGTCACTGAGGATCCATGAACGCCTGATCCATATCAGGGTCCCAGTTGCTGGAAGCCATTCTGCCACAGGAACTCACCCAGGGTGGGGCGCCAGTATGGACCAGTCACACACACACACTCGCAATTGCAGCCAACTTAATATCTGCCGAGCCACCTAGCCTGCATGCCTTTGGGTGGCGGGAGGAGAACTGAGCCCCTGGAGGAAAACCGCAGCATTATGGGAAGAAGATGCAAACTCACACAAAACGAGAGGCCAAATTCTGTGAAGCCGCAGCACTACCCACCACGACACCCAATAAAATAGTACTGAAAAAAAGAATGTAAAAAGACTATTGCCAATAAAATATTGTCAATGTCAACTGGTGTTCCTGGTGGCTCCTGATGCGCCAGACGCCTTTTATATTCCCAGCAGGACAGATTTATGGCTGAATAAAAAGCATTTGGCCGACCACAACAAACTGTCTACACCATGTTCACACCAGGGTCGTCTCTAATAAATGAAAGGTGATATCATCATCACTCATAGACAGTGAGAATGACGTGGGTCTGTCTGCCTGGCTGCCTGCCTGCCTGGCTGGCTGCCTAACTGTCTGTCTTTTTACAGTCGGCCCTCTTGCTAATTATAACCAATCATTAGAAAGTAAATTTTGTGGTTTTCCTGTAGAATTCCTTATCTTTCCTACATGCGTAAAGTATTCCACAAAGAAATGCAGAGTGTTTTCACTACTGATACTATGCTGCGTCCATATTTTTATTTGGCTATGATTCAAATATTATAGTCCAAGGCCATCAAAATGATGATTAAACCCTCAGCGCTGCTACAAAGTATTTTGGAGCACAGAACATGTCCATATTTGTTGAATTACATGTGACCTGAGCTAAACTCAGACGCTTCTGCAGTTTGTGTGTGTGTGTGTGTGTGTGTGGATTACTACTGTCTCCCTCCAGTCTGCGGTCGGAACCAGACATTAAAGATGTACAGAAGCACTCTGCGACCTCAGCTGTCTGTCTCAGCTACAGTATCTCAGTTGCTATCTCTGTTTCCATCTCCATCTTAGACAGAGAATGCACGCGCGCGCACACACACACACACACACACACACACTCCTTCTGGGCTGCGGTATGGTTCCAGTCCTGCTGTCTCCTGACATTGCATCAGTCTTATGTGTCACACTGAAATGCTACAGTGTCAAATGTTGGGAGCACAGAAGCACAAAGGTAGAACAGAATGGAGAAGCTGCAGGCCTTACTCTATATCTGGAAGCCTGTGTTTTGGGGATATATTAAGGCAGAAAACATGGTTTTTATGGGAAAGGGTAAACATGGTCCTGTGTGTGTCTGTGTTATTTTTTTATATTCATGTCCTTGCAGTTCCCTCTGCTGGTGGTGTCACATCAACACTGTTACACTTACAGCTTACATTTACTACACATAAACATACACTATAGATATGCATACAGAAGTGATAATGAAGTGATTGTCGTTTTGTGGTGACAGCAATTTGCTCGGTGGCACCTCAGTTGTGTGTTGGTGGCTCTGTTCTGCTAGTAAAACTTAAGAAGCTGAGCCAACTCTTGCTGATTTTTTTCTTACTTTTCCTTGAAGTTTGATTAAGAGTCGGCAAGAAACAACTGGGTTTGGGATTCGAAGCGGCAACCTTCCATTTAGGGCTCTGTATCTGGTCCGTAGCCCACCATTTGAATCTTAGACTGGTGGGACAGAGGGGGCTGACGTGTGTGCCTTTCTGGGAAGATGGATCCCTGAGGTGCTTGGTGAACACAACTTCCCTGGAAACCGTCTCAATTAAAAGGGTACATAGAATTGGCAGAGCTAACAATGATCAGTGGTGCGACCCAGAGCAGTGATAATGAAGTTCCTAAACTATGAGAATAAATCGCGGGTCATGAAAGTTGCAAAGAACAATGGACAGATTCTCCACCTCAACCAAAGGGTCATAGGTCAACCAAAGGGTCGAACGAGAATTGCTGGTGTCTTCCTCTTTTAAGTCGCTTTGGATAAAAGCGTCTGCAAAATAAAGTAAAGTAAAGTAAAGTCACGTTTTTTCCTGATGCGATTAATATTGATATAATAATATGCTGATGTGAAAAAATAAAACATCATGGTATGAAAACCAAAACCTGTTCAACCTCCCTTTTAATAGTCATTAGACAATTAAAAGTCTGGCAGCGCCTTCTTTTACACATACGAAATACTGTTTCTGAATTATGATTATGCTTCAACATGGACCTTTTTATAATTAAATATATATTTGTGCCTCTGTTTTGTATTTAATAAAATTTTAATTTAGCAACCAAACCTTCTAGCGCTGTAGCAGGATTATTAACAGTATTTAAATGCACAAAGCCAGGGTTAAACACTAAATTTTAAAAAGTCCAAACTAAATATACATATGACAATATGTTTTTAAAGAAGCCATTGGTCAGTCCTTTATCTGTGATAAAAAGATACAATTATGCATCTATGGTACGGATATTACTGTATATTACTGTAAGTGATATTACTGGTACTGTGTAAATCCATGTCGTGTAAGAAATTTAATTATTTCTTCTTATACAGTCCTCAAAAGGTTAACTAACATATTTACGTGATCCATACCATGTCCTTCAGCTGCATTATGCCGGTTTTAGCAGGTCTTAGCCAGTTGACCAGCATGACTAACAAGAAAACGAAAACTAACTTGAAGCTGGTTTACCATCTTAACTAGATGAAGCTGGTAATGCCGTTTTCTGCACATGTTTCTGACGGTATAGATGTTTAGATGTAGTGTAGGAACAATGGTGCCCGGTCGGAAGACGTTTTAACGTGGATTTTACACGGAAGGGTAGGAATATTGTCCTTCGACGGCATAAAAAAGCGGTTCCTTTTAATCACACGAAAAATGTGGATTTTTAAAATAAAAATTATAAGAAAAAAAAGTGGGGATTTCCCAGACGTGACGTCGACCGTCGCCGTACATTAGGAAAGTAACGTGGATCGACTGAAACGCACTCGTACCGAATTAAAAAATGTCGCGTTTCGAGCCGGCTTTATGTTAAAAGCGGTGCAGGATATAATTTGTGTCTCGGGATGAGGCGGAATTATCTGTACCAGGATGGCCGAGTGGTTAAGGCGTTGGACTTAAGATCCAATGGACATATGTCCGCGTGGGTTCGAACCCCACTCCTGGTAAGCGTCTTTTTTCCCCCTATTAGCGACATTAAAAACACCAAAAAACTACATTCCTATAAGCCAAAAATAAAGACGCAAAAATCCCGTTCGACGGCTGACGAGCGACTGTTCGCCACAGCGGTGGTTCGAGTAGTCATCTGACGCCGTGCTTCGTTTGCCTTGTAAACATCGTCGGTAAATTCACTTCGTGGGACTAAAGCTTGATATATTAGCAAAGGCGACATTAAAACACAAAAAAAAAGATTTATAATCTATGTCATTTAACCCAAAGCGAAGTAGTTTTCTGCATACCGTGTGGATGACAGACAGTTCACCGGCGCAGAGTTCTGACGCCAGTCTTCAGTCACTATTATCACGTATTCAATGTAACTTGGTGAGCATGGGTGGTATTTCTATATTTGTTATGAAGGGTTTCACTTTCGGAGAAAGTAAAATAACACAAACATACAGGAAAAAAAGAAATCCGCCGTGAAATAATATAGCGCTCGTGTAGCACCCCCTGTCGGCGAAAGCGCGTAGTGTGCGAGAAAATCATGGCGGCAATGCCTCAATCTGTCCGCCAGGGGGAGCTCCAGCACCGAGTTTCACGGGGTGCGTTCAGATCATGAGGACAGTCCTGGAGAATGCTTATTTGGTGCCAGTTGCAGTTTTTTTTTCATGATTAAGGGCCGCTGGGAAAATGTCACTGGCACGCATTTTGACTTTGAGATCATGGTTTAGGCCTGGCTGTGTTAGGGAAATATTTCTCCAGTGTTCTTTTTTTAGCCTCGCCTTTTCGATGTAGTAGCCCGACTTCACCTTACTTTAAAAGTATTAAGGCAAATATTAAAGGTGATTTATAGCATTAATAACGACTTGGAAATAAACATCTCATGGAATGCATAGAGCCCCTTGAGCCACCGACACTGGAAAGAGTTGTAATAGTGAGCAGAAAGAATGCAATAAACCAGCGGGCAACAAGGTTCAGCAGCAGAGGGGCTGAAAATAATGCTGGATTCATCTGCCCCTTTAAGAAGAGCGACTAGTCAAGTTATCTTCATTTAGAAAACCCCTGTAAGACACCAGATTTCACCCCAAAGTGATGAATCAAATAAAAAAGAAGGAAATTAATTAAAGATAAATGTCCCACATTTTTTGGGGTACATAGGTAGTATTATTTGACAAGTGTACAAGGCAGATTTACATTTAAATACTCTGCATGAAATCTGGAATAATCTACAGCACATGGCACCATACAATACAGTACAGTAACAACAATGAATGTGTTGAAGTAGAGATGGGGAGATGTAACTAAAAGTGCAATAGTTAGAGCAGCAGAACATAATATTAAATTATGAAGCGAAATGTTGGAAACATCAGAATATTAAATAAATGTAATGTAGTAGGTTAAGGAGTTCTGGAGTGATGGCAGCAGTATTATTTAAGTGTCATTGTGTTCTGTAATTTGTACAATATGATCATTTTTTGAATATATATATATAAGAAGACCCGTGTCACGCTGAGCAGAGATCTGGGACCAGGACGTGTGAAGAGACAGGAAACTTCTGCACATCGCTGCACTCTCACAACCCTCCGCCTCCCAGAACTGCCGGGCGTGTATGGCAAGCCCATTGAACATTTAATATATGAATAACGAATGTGTGTTTGCAGATCTCCATAATTTAATTCTTCCTAGTCAAAATAAACATTTCAGATATCAACCATGAAACTCTTCCCAGCCACAATTTCCATTTCAAACATCCACTTCATTATTCCTCGAAGGAGAAATAACTTTATGTTTCCCATTCGTGTCTACATTGATGCCTATTTCAGATATCCAGAATGAATAATGAATGGAGAAATGCACATGTGAGATATTAAAAATCCAGTTCATACTATTCACAATATTCCTTTTGGATATACAGCATTAAAACACATTATGCTATTCTTAATATCAACAATACATTGTTACTATTAAAAATACCATTAAGGATATCCACAATTCTATTTACATTTATGGCATTTATCAGACGCTCTTATCCAGAGCGACTTACAATCAGTAGTTACAGGGACAGTCCCCCCTGGAGACACTCAGGGTTAAGTGTCTTGCTCAGGGACACAATGATAGTAAGTGGGATTTGAACCTGGGTCTTCTGCTTCATAGGCGAGTGTGTTACCCACTAGGCTACTACCACCCTTTGTTTTTACTACCATTTTTTCTGAAATCTTCAACTTATTATTTCTACATATAATATATACACTCATAGCATTCATAACACATTGGACAGTGAGTGATTTTACCATCGTAATCACATCCAAAACTCAAAAATTTTTCCTAGTAAAACAGATGCTAGAACTGGATGGTAAATATCTCACATGCTTTTCTCCTAGTAAGAAGGTTGCTGCAAATAGGTAGAATACTAATTCTGGACATCTGAAATGTAATTTTGGATATTCTTCTAGGAATAATAATGTAGAGCATGTCTGAAAGGGTAATCGTGTATAGGAAGAGTTTCGTTGTGTATATCTGAAATGTTCATTTTGAATAGGAAGAATTATATTATGGAAATGCCATACGTATCCATTCTTGTTATTAAATGTTAAAACAGACACTTGTTATCTTAAAGGGTTTAAAGATATCTAAAATGTATTTTCTCTACTGAGAATATAGTATGTATTTTATTGAAATCGGAGTCCGATTTCTTTGTATGTTGAAACCGCTTGCCATAGGCGCGCGCTCACGTGAATTCCGCAGGCTCGCGCAGGCAGAGGGGGGATGGTTGCCAGGTCCGCGTGGTATAAGCCAAGTGATTTCGGTGCTAATTTTTAAACATCACCACTTGTCGACCGTGATTTTTTTTTTTTTTTTTTCAGAAATATGCACTTATTAAATGCTCACTTCCTCGGTTTTTATATAGTAATAAAGGTACTTTTATTCCCTGCAATTAATTTCTCATGAGAGATTTTGTTAGATTTAACCTCCGCCATTAGTTGAGTCGACACAACAGAATCCTGTTTAGCACTGTCTGCTGCAAACGTTATTCGGACTTGTTTTGTTTTTTTTTGCACGTAAGATTCAAGATTTTATTTGTCACATGCATAGTTATAGCAGGACAACACGCAGTGAAATGCATCCTGAACCACCCTGTTTTGAGAGTAAAAGTCACATAATTACTTAATTGAACAAGGGGGAATATAAAATAGAATACAATTAAAGGACAGTAAGGCTAGTAAAATGATTAAAGGTAGGCAAGCTCGACGAGAACATGAGACACAGACATCATGGGTAGTGGATATGTAGTCTGTTAAAGTGCATGGGTTGTGCATTAACCAGTGTAACAGTAAGAAAAAATTGCATTAACAACAGTGAACATTAACTCATTTCTCCTGAGCTTTTTATTTTGTTACATCCACTCTTATCACATCAACAGGTCGTGTGCAACTAATGTTACGTTACATTCGTGTAGATTACATCCTGCATATTCAACCGAATTTTGTAGCACATTGGCCCCATTTCAATTGTAGCAGACCCGCCTGCTTATTTCTCTCGTCAGACCTGGCAACCTCGTAGGAAAAGTAAGCGAGAGGAACAAAGTTCGGCTCGCCCATTAAAGTAGCAGATCTCCGGCTCCAGCCGTCGACTGCCGCCGCGGAGCGTCGCGTTCAGCCCGGGGACGGCAGGCTGTCCCCGCTCCAGCCCCAAACCCCGTCGGCGGCGTTTCGGAACGGAGGGGAACGGTGCGGAGCCCGGCGGTGGAAGCCTCTGCGGACACCGACTTGGAAGGGCCCGGCGCGGTCTACGCGGCCGGGGAGTTGCTCCTCTGACCCGGGCGAACGCTCCGAAGACACGCCGGAGGCACAGGCGCAAGGTGGGGGGGGGGATGCACGCTTTCCCGAGAATGGCGTTAGTTGGTCTGGTTCTTTTTTTCCCCAGTCCGTCCGAGGTCAGCCTGGTGCCACATTGCACTTTGCAGCTAGTCCTGAATTGAACGGCGCGTGTCTCCTCCTTCCCGAATTTGCCTTTTAAATTCGGGCCCGAAATGAGGATTAAAAACCTTCAAACCGCGACGCGGTTGGACCCGCGGCAGCCGCCAGTGCGTTAGCTGCTTTCAGTAGGTTAAAACGCGTGTAAAACGCCCCCTGCAAGCCGTTTAATGGGCGCTCGGAGAAACCCGCGGGGATAAAACCCCGCAGTTCATTCAGTCAGGCAGAGTTGTGAGCGAGTTGGGGGTTCGCGGCTCAGGTAGGCCCCGCTCGCTGGGGATTGTAAATGGCTGTCTGTTGACACGCTGCAGGGCGGTGGAGGGGTTCTGGGGGAGGGAGCGAAAAACTCGGGACATTTTTAAAGGCCGCCACATGGACGCTGGGAAGGGTTCGAAATGTCTGCATGTTTGGTTGTTAATGTTGTGTATCTTAAGGAGGAATGGTTGTAATAAACGTCTAATAACGTTTTACACAAATTAACAAATTGTGGTCCGTTTAAGGTAATACATATATGTGGAAATGTCTCATACATTTGCAGCAATATTAAAAGAAATATTGAATACATTTAGTAGTACTTGGTATGGTTTAAACTAGTCAGGAAGTGGCTATTTCTAGACCAGCGCCGGTGGGAATTGGGTCGCGGTGGTTTGTGGGTTTGTCTTGTTCTTTTTTTTTTTTTTTTTTTTTTTTTAAACAGTGGATAATTAAAAAGTTTTGGGAAGCCGTGTGCTCGTGCCGCGTGTGGTTTGTATTTATTTATTTTCCATTTTTATTCTGACACGGGGGCGGGGCTCTGACAGACTGGAAATTGTATCCATCTGGTTTGTAGTTAAAGCGGTACTTGTAGCAGTTTAGGTCACATGACTGCAGTCAGGCCACGCGCCCCCCCTCTGTTTACCTTTTCCTCTCCCCCTCTCTCTCTCTCTCTCCCCCTCCTCTCTCTCTCTCTCTCCCTTTCTCTCTCTCCCCCTCTCTCTCTCCCCCTCCCTCTCTCTCTCTCTCTCCCTCTTGCCCTCCTCGGGCCTTTCACGCGGCTCCGCGTGCCGCGGCGCCACGCCAGTGCTCCATGTTGGGCCCGCGCCGTGTCACGTCCCAGCGTCCTGCGGTTATTGGTGACGTCATCGGTGATCGTAACGAAACGAGTTCACTGACCGTGTTTTTATGTCTCTTTCTCTCTGTGTGTGTGTGTCTTGGCTCTAAACCGAGAATGACTGGAACTTTTGGGAACTTTCTCTTGGACAACACGGATTGGCCAGTTTAATGAGTCTGGGTACGAGGGGGTGTGTGAGCAGTCAGAACATTATCAAGGCGGTGGGTGTGAAAATTAAATTGGGCAACAAAAGGATTTGAGCAACTTTGACAATGGACAAATTGTAAAAGCTACATGGCTGCGTCTTCCTGAATGTGCAGGTCTTGTGGGATGGTCCTCGTCTGCAGTGTCAGGATCTGTGATGCTCGTGGGAACACTTGTGCTGTCTGATCCATTGAAGGATCTATTGTAACTCAGATGAGAGTTTTTGAAAGAAAGTGAAGTGTTTGTCATTATGATGCACAGCACATGGTGACACAACGAAATGTGTCCTCTGCTTTTAAGCATCACCCTTGGTGAGCAGTGGGCGGCCATGACAGGCGAGCAGTGTGTGGGGACGGTGCTTTGCTCAGCGGCACCCCAGCGGTTCTAGATTCGAACCGCCAACCTCCATACCCGCTGGGCTGCCACTGCACCGTCACAGTCTGTTGACTGACTGGTCAGGGTGACCATGCTGACCCAAAAGCAGGATACAGGTATCAGGTATCTGCGTCGCTTACCCGGGGAAGGCATGGCACCAGGAAGCATTGCGGTAAAGTCGAACCGGCGGAGGCGGTGTGAAGCTCTGCTGGGAAACCGCGGCTCCTGCATTCGGAGTCCGTGTCCCGATGGCTCATGGCTGATTTATTATGGCGTTCATGTCAAGTCAGAAAGTACCTCCAAGAGTCCAGCACTGTCTGGCAGGCAGGACCAAGACTCAACATCGCAAGGTGACTCCCTCTCCAATCTCGTTTACAGGAGCAGGAAGGACACTGTGGCTTTTGAAGGACGAGGGCCCGCTGTAAACAGAGGACGGCATGGCCGACGCACGGTCTCCGGGGGACACGGCAGAGGGGGGTGTCGACAGCGAGTTCAGCGACATCATCAAGTGGAGATCAGGTGGGTCGTCAGACCGGGGCTGAAAAGGGAAACTACTTCCCCCCTGGAGACAAGCGTCTTGCTGAGGGACACAGTGGCTGTAAGCGAGGTTTGAACACGTGACTTTTTTTTTTTTTTTTTTTTTTTCAACCCTGCGGCCACGTGAAACCTGTCACGATTCTGAATATGGAGCGGAGCCGCCCTGCTGGTTTCTCAACTTTGTAATCGGCATCTTCTAGCCGTTTATCAGCGGTACGAGCCCTGGTTTGGTGGGCTGGGTTGATGGACCCCTTCCTACCCAGCAGTGACACTTTCCAACCCGCCCCGCCCTTTTCCAAACACACAAGCAGTTGTTACATCACATTTGTATCATTTCAGTTGTAGAACTGCAGTTATTTTAGTTTTAGGTAACGTGATGAGTACTTCGTGTTAGACGCTGCTCATCAGAACTTTGGGCCATGATGGGAGCTCTTTTCCACAGTTCAGCACAGGAAAGAACTTCTCTTCTTGCACACTCTGGTTTTAGGAGGCTGAGAAGGAAATGAGTGTGGAGAAGAGCGTGAAACGCTGTCATCAGAGCGAAGGTCCGCTCTCTCAGTTTTGCCTTGACTTTGTGACAATACTAATTTCATGTAGTGACCCTATAAAGTGGCAGCGTCTGTGTCACCGCTGTGTCGATGGCGGTTCTATGCATGTAGAGAAGAGGAGCTAAACGGGTACATGTTCCTAATAAAGATGCCGCTACCGCCGCGTGAGTGAATGTGTTTGTAATGTCCGGGAAAGACATATTTGGTATGTGGACGGTTGGACCCTGTCCCGGCCACACTGCTGCTTTATGTCCGGTGACAGCAGCTGCCACGTTTTTATACTGCGACTCTCGGCCACACTTTGAAATCGTGGGTGTGTGTGTGAGTGCACGTGTAAGTGTGTGACCGAGGGTGTCAGAGAAGATGCCCAGGAGCCCATATGTCACCACCCTGTTCTTGTAATTGTAATTTTTATATTTCTCGTTCTTCAGCGTCCTATCAGACACACCCAGGCCATTTGAAGTTAGCCAACGGCTGCACGGACTGGTTCCTCTCACTTCGCTACGTTCCTTTCCACCAGCTGGAAGGAAAAGACAATGGATTTTGGCGTGTAGAGATGGGCGTGTCAGAGCTGTATTATCAAGTTATTTCTGTTAAATGGGAAATATTTCGTTTTGTCTTGTAAAAACAAGTGTAGTGCAGAGTTCTCTAAGAGACACAAACGTAAACGCAATGATATGAAGTTCACCCTCCCAGATGGGTGTCTTAGACCGAGTGTCTGAACTCGGTCTAAGATGTACTGACGTAGAGTGTATGTGTGTGAATGTAATTGCATAAAGTGACTCTCTGTGACCCTGTGTGCTTGTGTATATTTTCTGTATCTGTCGTATGGTGTGCGTAGGCGAACGAGTGTAAGACTGGGGAGACCCGACGTAGGTCATGATGATGATGATAATGTGTGTGCTTGTTGTTGATAAGCACAACATCTCTCCGTTTTCCCAAGGCACTGTTATGATGAGTGTGTGTGTGTGTGTGTGTTTTTTGTAATGTGAGATGCTGCAGCGGAAGAACCTGATGAATAGATGCTGAGGGATCCAATAACACATCTCTCCCTCCCTCTCTCTGGTAATGCTGCCTTGTGTGTGTGTGTGTGTGTGTGTGTGTGAGAGAGAGAGAGAGAGAGTTCTGCTAGTGATATATATTTCACTCAGACATGTCCCAGATTCATTTAATTGATTGTGTGTGTGTGTGTGTGTGTGTATCTGTAAATGAAAGACTGAGTGTTACTGATTGAAATGCCATAGGCTGTGTCACCCAGTGGGGGGAGTTTTACTGACAGGAGGTTTGGGAAGGGTGTGCCTAGTGTGTGTGGGTGGGTGTGTGTGTGCACATCATTTCCTGGCTACATTTTCTTGGCTTGTTGTCATCAGTGGAACAACTGTAAGGAGGCAGGCCTTACAACGAGGCAGTAGTCCATTATTCCCATTTTTCATGCTCTTTAAATTCAAATAAATTTTATTGGGATTTATTAACCCTTTACATGGAGAACCACCACAATAACAGAACAGTTTTATTTGTTTTTTTATGTTTATCTGCATCATTCAGCCATTTTATTCCTTTTCAGTTGCCAATTTTCACAACAGCAACGATTCAGCAGCACATTTAAAACAAGTCCCGCACTTTTCTCAGTGCTCGTTTCAGTCTGAGTTAACTTCTGTTTTATCTGGCGCGGTCTTGCTTTCCTGTGTAAGATGTTGTTGCTGACCCTTCAAGAAAGTGGAGACACGTTTAAATTGGTTTCTCTAGCCATCCAACTTTTTCTGGACCGGCGGGGTGGAAAACGCAAACACAATCCCATGAGACGATGGCATTTTATGTTGTCCATGGTAACAATGATGTCGTGATAACCTGAGGCGGTTGTCCACAATACTGAGTTTTCACATAAATCGCTGCATTACTGTCCAGAGACCCCTGAATCGTCCCACCCATAGTCTAATGAGGATCCGTGTGTGCAACAGTTGTGAAATTCTGGGCTGATAATGGGGTCCAATATGAACTGATACAGCAATTAATTACATTTTTTTCATACAAATTCGGTTCTTTTCCCCACATTGTTCTCTAAAACTGCATTTATCTGATGGAAACTATCCCTGTTGCAAACCCATGACCCCCCCCCCCCCCTTTCCTATTCAGCTCATAAGATTTAAATATTTTTTTAATACTAAATACTTTCTTCCTGACAGTTGAGTTTTTGCAATTCAGTGAAAGTAGGCGGAGCTCTTGTGTCCTGTGTGGTGAGAGTGGTGGAAACACCCTCGCAATCAGTACACTTCACCAACAAAATGTTTGTGTGACGTCTGCTGGTGCCTGTGAACCCCAGAAACTCTTCATCTTTCTGCTCTTTCGTGCTACATACAGTATGGACATAACTTTTAAAAATATAGAAATATATATATATTATTCTCTTTCTCTCTCTCTCTCTTGCTCTTTCTCTGTGGTTTGGATGGAAAATAATTACCCAGCATGCACTCTGCCTTGCTACACACACTTCCTGTCATCTTCTTCCTGTCTGTCGTCTGTTCAGTGTTGCCTCCCTTCTTAAACTTGGACGATGAATTTCAGTAAATGGTTGCCATGGCGAAAACGCAGGAAGGAGAGCGGCGTCCCTGTGTTGGGTGAGTGTGCTGGGAGCTGGAGAGGAAGTGTTCCCTCCTCCTCTACATTCCTTCCCCTTTCCTTTTCACCAGCTCTCTCTGTCTTGCTCAGTGCCTCCGTGTTCTGAGTGTGTGTGTGTGTGTGTGTGTGAGTGAAGGTAAATGCAATTTTTTCTTTTGACAATTTCCCTTTTGGATGCTGTGTCTCTGATAACTTTCTTGTAAGCGAATCTCTCCTGAACAAAAGATGTGGGTGCACCTGTCAGTACCGTCTCTCTCTCTCTCTCTCTCTCTCCATGTCCTCCTCCACATGGAGGATTCAGAGCACTTGGCTTACTTTTTTCATGTAAATGTACTTAGCATGTTCTATTCTTCCAACTATTTCCTCAAAACAGCTGCGATCTTGCTTGGCTTTCCGGTGTGTGTTACGTGTGATTCATACCACGCATTACGTGGTCCCTTAGCCTCTCGTGCACCAGCAGCGTCACCTTTTATCCCCTGGTTTTCACTCAGCAGCTCTAACCGATAACAGTCACCCTAAAATAAAAGACAAAGCAAGACCGAAGAAGAGAGGGAGGAGGCTCTCACCGTTGCACATGCTGCTCTGCTTTGGTGTTCCAGCACGTTTCAGCACTGCGCTGTCTATATGAAGGACAAAATAATGTACAAATTGTCAACGTTTCATCCGACAGACTGGCTGTTGTGTTATATTTGGATGTAAATAACAAAATGCAGAATCCATGGGAGTGTGAAGTGCTTATTTTATCGAGGGATGGGATGTGATTTGTTGTAAGGGAATACAAGCTCCCCAAGATGTTTAGGGAAGCTCTGAAAATGTAATATTCCATATGCGTAAGTATTCCTGGAAAAAACGAACTAAAAAAAACGAACGAAAAAAACAAAAACTCTGTTTTTGTCACTTTGATACACTGCAGCACAGCGAAATGTGTCCTCTGCATCTTCTTAGTGAGCAGTGGGCAGCCATGAAAGAGGGAAAGGGGAGTGCAGTGTGGGGGGACGGTGCTTCGCTCAGTGGCACCTTGCTGGTTTGGGATTTGAACCCACAAACTTCGGATAACGGGTCTGTTTCCTTTCCAGCTAGGTCAACCACTGCCCCCCAAAAAATACTGAAAGTTGTAGCAGCCGAGGCAAAAACCCAAGCCAGGCGCTATAACCGTGGGGCCAGGGCCTCCATTACTAATCATTACATTTACAGCATTTATCCAGATCGACTTACAATCAGTAGTTACAGGGACAGTCCCCCCCTGGAGACACTCAGGGTTACGTGTCTTGCTCAGGGACACAATGGTAGTAAGCGGGATTTGAACCTCGGTCTTCTGGTTCATAGGCGAGTGTGTTACCCGCTAGGCTGCTACCACACAGTTGTGTCTATTTCCATCGAAAGTAACCCTCTTATTCACTGTGCGTCATGTGCATGGTCATGTGACTCACTGGAACCCGTCAGTGTGATGAGCGGTGGAATTATGGGCGGTGATGCCCCTTCTTCTGGATATTGCGTGTCTCACCTTGTCTCTGCTGAGGGAGACCTGCTTCACCGTGAGGGCGGCTTGGACAGAAAGGCCTTGTGTGCTCTGCCAGTGGAGCACAGCTTACCCACAATGCAACACGGTGCCCCATCATCTATCTCCCGCGCCGCTCTGCATTCCTGCAGCGACGCTTATCTCCCTGACCAACTTTCTCTCACACACACTCCACTGCTTGGCCCATCCTGCCACTCACACCGAGACATGGCAGAGAGTGGACTAAAACTCAGAGGTACACATTCGCTATAGTGTGTGTGTGTGTGTGTGTGTATTGGTTCCTTGCTAGTTCTCCCTTTTAGGTTCTTGTGTGTTTCTGCAGGTGTGTGTGCGTGTATTTTAGTGCAATCTTCACTTTCATTTTGATGAGTGAGTAAGGACAATAAGGATGTTTTTGTGTGTATGAATAATTGCGAGAGAAAGGCATCTGTTAGTTTAGACTTTGCTGTGTTATATATTGTTTGTGTGTCGTTTTTGTGTTGCAGCTGTTCTTTCACTCTGAATTTCTTTTGCGTGTATGTGATGATATATGTACAGTGTGTATGTGTGTGTTGGGTATGGGACCCACACACATGATTCCAGCTCTTTCCAGTCTTAGTGTGTTAGTATTTGTGTCTGGGTGTGTGTATGGGGCCATGCATGTGTGAGAGCTTTGTGTTTTCTTTTCTGTGTGTGTAAGAAAAGGGCATTAGAAAGTAGTCTGGTGGATCGGATTAGGTGTGTGTGTGTGTGTGTGTGTGTGTGTATGTATGTATGTGATTTACAGCCATTAGAAAGCTGCCTGTGGTTTGGGGTGTGTGTGTGTGTGTGTGTTGGGGGGGGTGTTGTTTACATGATATTTGTTCTGCCTACACTCGTCTCTGCTCTACTGTGCTGCACAATTTTTGATTATATTAGTAATCATTTCAATGTATTCAGCATAGCAGTTGGGTAAAGACCCACGCGCACACACACAGATACACTCTTTTACCTCAGAACAGCATAATGTTGGGAACAGAGGGTCTCATCTCTCTGTCCTGTTGATCATAAACACTCAGGCCAGTCTACTTTAAAGGTTTTTTTTTTTTTTTTATGGCCACTTGTATGTCACATGGTATGGGGTCAGAGGTCATTTCTCAGAATGACTGGGGGCGCAGCCTGAGCTGCTTCTTGTTAACACTGAAACCAGATGTTAATGAACAGAAAATAAGTTTTTTTTTCCCGTGTTGCACTCCGTATAAGCATCTCCGTAGACAAGCTGCAGCAAGTGTCTGGTCAGAGGAGATGGAATGCCATGGGAATTATGTGAATTTTACGCATTCCACACTTTCCACACGTCAGCAGGAAAACGCGCGCACACAGCACTGATATAATCAATGCAGGAGTGTGCCGTTGTACGTGTGTCTGTACATGTTTTCCTGTGAGGTTTTCTTACTCGTCTGTGTGTGGTTTGAATCTTTGAACTGTGAGATGTTTGTGGTTAGGTACTGGTCTGGTTCAACACATTTACACACACATGCACGCACGCACGCACACACACACACACACACTAAATAGTTTCTCTCTGCTCGGACAGATGAACATGATGCCGTACAGAAGAAAACATTCACCAAGTGGATCAACGCTCAGTTCTCCAAGGTAAAATAAACACACACACACACACAGACACACAAATATACTGGCCTGTAGACGCGTAATGAGGCTCAACGACGCCTAACAAGGCCTGGCAGGAGATAACAGGGATCTCGCCTCTGGCTCCACACACCGTGAAGTTGCAGGAAGAAGCAGCAATTAGATGGACCATCAGCCATATCCGGTCTCCACCCTGCAGCCCCCTGCTGAGTCGCACTGTTCGGGCCGCATCAGGAACAAGCCCACTTTCACACACTTGATGTGACTGTAGTGTCATTCACGCTTGCTGTATGGTAATAATACCATAATAGCAGCCTTAAAGTTTGTGGTTTGTTCATATTAACGGGGTCAGATGCTCCTCGCACACTCACCCATGAATGGCCGTTAAATCAGCCATAATTCATCTCATCTGATGCTGATTTTGTCCAGTAAACCCCGTGCAGCCCTCAGTGGTAAAGACCCAGTGGATTTTCTTTTTCTTGTGAAGGAAAGTTGCTCCAGTGCAGTTCCATGGTTGTAGCCATGGAAAGAAAAACCCTCAAAAAGAAATTATTTCTGATGTTAGTGATGTGCTTTGTGCAGGTGGGCAAATCGCCCATAAAGGACCTTTTCTCTGACCTGAGGGATGGGCGGAAACTTCTGGACCTGTTGTCTGGACTGACAGGAAACCAACTGGTGTGTCTTTTTAAATGTACAAGTTTGTTTGCAAGGTAGAGAGAGGTTTTTTTTCTGTAACTTAGGAGTGTGATGTGTGTTTTTTTGTTTTTTGTTTTTTTTTAACGTATCAGAGTAAAGAACGAGGTTCCACACGAGTCCACGCCCTCAACAACATCAACAGAGTGCTGCAGGTCCTCCAGCAGAACAATGTAAGACTCATTCTTCATCTCCAAAATGAACAAATAATACTTTTTGTTAGCATATGTTTTCATCCCTGCAATGCATTCTGGGTCTAGATGTTAGTAATGTGTCACCCCTTCTGTTTCTCAGGTAGAGCTGGTAAATATTGGAGGAACCGACATCGCAGATGGGAACCACAAACTCACACTCGGCCTCATCTGGAGCATTATTCTCAACTGGCAGGTGTGTACAGCACACATACACACACACACACACACACAAAGAGTACCTAATGTAGATGTTTAAACATTATTTGAAGAGTAAACACTGGTGGGTTGACTTGTGAATATATTTCTGTTTCTCAGGTGAAGGACGTGATGAAGGATGTGATGTCATCGCTCCATCAGACCAATAGCGAGAAGCTGCTCTTGAGCTGGGTGCGCAATGTCACGCGTAACTACGCCGCAGTCAACGTGCTCAACTTCACCACCAGCTGGTCTGATGGCCTGGCTTTCAGCGCCATACTGCACCGGTTCAGGTACAGTACACATACACACACACACTTTAATATGTGTTCATACTTAGCACTTTTTAAGCCCAGAATTGATCATTTTCTACACTTTTTTTCACATTTGTGTATTTTTGAAGCTGACTCACCCTCGTTTATATTTCTGTGCCTGCTCCATGGAAATATATAATGACCGTGCTGCCTCTTTTTCCTCCTTTAGATCAGGCTCATGGGTTATTGCACTCATCTGATTAAAAGCATAGTTTAAGTTTCAGAAGTGAGCAGTCTGTTTTAGTGCCAGATGATATGCATTCTGTGTGTGTGTGTGTCTTCAGACCTGCTGCATTCAGCTGGGAGAAAATTCTCAGCCTGACTCCAGTGGAACGGCTGGACCACACTTTTGCCGTTGCTAAGGAACTTTTGGCTGTGGAGAGGCTGCTGGACCCAGAAGGTCTAAAAACATAATATTTTATTTTTTTAGGCATATACTAAATAATAATAAATAATGTAAATTAAATACAATTTAACAGAGTAATTTGCTCTCTGCAGACGTGGTGGTGCAGCTGCCTGATAAGAAGTCCATCATCATGTACGTCACCTCGCTCTTCGCCGTGCTCCCCAATGACATCACAATGGATGACATCAGGGAGGTGGAGACGTTGCCACGGAAATTTCGACTGGAGGGGGACGATAGCCACGCCCTGGACACACCCACGGTCAGAATTCTCCTACCATACATTCACAAAATGTCCACATGGCAGAACAATAATGTTGTCTAAATGTGATAATAAAAATATACAAACATACAATAATGTTACACTACCAGTAATACAGCAAGATATGACAGTGTTACATGGTGATTTGGGTGTGTTTGAGGTTTGCATATTGGAAAACACAATGTTCTGCCTGGAAACCATGGAAAGAGTCTTTATTGAGAACAGGTATTATCGCTAAATTTTTTCCTAGATTGTTTTCCTCACACATACAGCAGAGCATGGAATATTCTATGCAAAAATAATGAAAATACTGAAAAATATATGACCGAAGCTGTACAGCTGGTTCCACAGGGTTATTGGAGATGAAAATATGGATTTGTGTGCATTTTTATGTATGTTTACATGTTACGCCTCAGTACCAAACCATGGAGACCACTTGCTCCTGTCTGTTTACTTAACTGACCCATCAATGTGCCTTGACCCCAGTAAATGGGGCAGCAATGGAAAAACTTAGACTCCCACAGAAATGCACAGCTGCTGTAGAAATGCACACTGGGAAGTAGTCCTTAGTGGGCTCTGTTAGATTTCCCTCTGTGGGAAGGGTGAGTCACCAGCCTAGTAAACTATAACACACACACACACACACACACACACTTCTCTGTGGCCAGAACCACAGATCTCCACCCTGTTGCTTCTGTTCCAGAACTGGCAGCAAAGAGGGAAATGTGTGTTTGTGTGTGTGTGTGGGTTTTTTGTTTTTTTTTTCTGTATATCAGGCAAATGTAACTTTGCCTGATATACAGTAGACCTCAGCACGAGAATTTTGTGTTATCATTTAGGTGTGTGACTGTTCACACACACAATCACCCTGGCATAACCATCTGTTTATGATTAACATTTTCATTGCTCTGCCGATCTTACACACACACACACACACACACACACACACACACACACACACACACACATTAAAACAAGGCAGTGTACATACACGTGCAAACTGTGGCCAAATGATGTGGGTGAACTGTTCCAGCCAGTGACCTTTATTTCTGAGGGTGTGTATATTCCAGCACAAAGCCTCCATTCACTTCATCTCACTTTCTCTCTATATAGCCTCCCGCCCTCTCTCTTTTCTCTCCCTTCAGCCCTCTGTTTTGTTTTTCGGTAGACTCTGAAAACTGGAGTGTAATTATTAATATTCGCATTGTTTAGATGTGTGTTAAGTAGTGTATTTGTTTGACATCACACTTTGTGTATGCAGAGAGCACTCCACTCAGTGTGAGTATGGATTGTCTGAAGGCTTTGCTGCTTTTCAGGCTTTGGCTCAAGAGGTGGAGCAGGTGGTGGAGGTGGAGGGGGCGGAGCTGGAGTGGTATCAGGTGACGCTGGAGGAGGTGCTTACATGGCTCCTGTCTGCCGAAGACGACTTGCAGAGTCAGAAGGAGATCTCCGAGGACGTAGAGGAGGTTAAGAAGCAGTTCCACACACACGAGGTAAACATGCCTGCACACGATAAAAAGCCCAGAGACGCTTAGTTTCCCCAACCATTCTGAGACACATTATCACCTTCATGAGAAAGTTAATTCAGCATCAGTAACACACACACTGACTTGAAAAGGCTTGTCAGCCGCTGGGTTTAGCTCACGGCCTCACTACGATTATTCTGCATTATTCCGCCTTTCCTTCAAATCCAATGATCCTGCCATTTACTCCCCAATGTTTACCACACAGAGATGAAAAGAATAGATTTGATTCATTAATTCTTTGTGAAAATGACTTCTTGATATCTGAGACTGTAACATTGTTAAGCTGTACAGAAACAGTACAGGGGCACATTCACCAACGGCAACATAAGTCTTCTGGAATTTGAAGATTAGTAACAAGCAAGTTAGGTTGCTTGTTAGATGATGAAATGTTGATTATGTACAGTGTGTAATATTTCATCTAGCCAGGTGCTCTAAACATGCTCAAGGCCTATGCACACATCACACTCTGGACACCTGATCTCAAAGTTAGTGTTCCACACCAAACTCTTAATACACACCTGACACATGCACACACAGTTGCGTGTTTTTCTGAGCGCGTAAGCCTACGAGTGAAGAATTTAATCTCTCCAGTAGAGGGATGGTGGGTGAAAGGGGCCTCTGTTGGTCCGCAGAGCATGCTCAGTACACGCCAGGAATGCAGGGAATTCCAGAGTGTTGGGAGGGATAGCGGGAGCAGAGAGAGGAGGAGAGAAATTCAAAGAATTTTTCCGGCTTGAAAGTCAGTGTTTGACTTGAGGCTGTTTGAACAGAGTCAGGAAACGGTCAACACTGAACACAGTATAACAGGGCTGTGACGCTGTTACTGAGCCTTATATTACTGCACTGCCTCTGTTGTAGTGTAGCCCTGAGACTTGGCCTGTATAACAACCCCGGCGTAACAGTGGAGCAACACTGTTACTCGCCCCCCGGCGTAACAGTGGAGCAACACTGTTATTCGCCCCCCGGCGTAACAGTGGAGCAACACTGTTACTCGGCCCCCGGCGTAACAGTGGAGCAACACTGTTACTCGGCCCCCGGCGTAACAGTGGAGCAACACTGTTACTCGGCCCCTGGCGTAACAGTGGAGCAACACTGTTACTCGGCCCCCGGCGTAACAGTGGAGCAACACTGTTACTCGGCCCCCGGCGTAACAGTGGAGCCACGCACTTACTCGACCCTGCATAACAATATGTAATATTTTAACTCATCCCTCTTTAACCAGTATACCCACACTATTACACTGACCACAGATCTGTTATTGAACACTTCACCTCATAAGCTGAAATGACACTACAGTAACAACGTTACTACTACTTTTACACTTTCAGCCATAACTCCAGATAATAATAACATAAATACGTTCACTGGACATTGATGATGATGATGATGATGTGTGTACATTCACTGTTATATCCAGGGTTTTATGTTAGAGCTCAAGGCCCACCAGAGCAGCCTGGGTAACATCCTGCAGGTAGGAAACCAGTTGATCAATGATGGCAACCTGCGGGAGGAGGAGGAGGGCGAAATCAGGGAGCAGATGAGACTCCTAAACACACGCTGGGAGAGCCTGCGATTACACACTATGGAGAGACAGAGCAGGTATACACATACACACGGGTATACACACATACATCTACGAACTCACGCCCACAGACACCATGTGTAAACACAGGTTCCTCTCATCTTCAGGCTTCATGAGGTGCTAATGGACCTGCAGCAGCTGCAACTTGAACAGCTGTCTGATTGGCTGACAAGGACAGAGGGGCGGATCCGTGAGATGGAAATTGAGCCTGTTGCTGGAGACCTGAATACTTTCCACACCCAAATAGAAGCACATAAGGTAAAACATTGACTGGCTGGGAATTATTCTTTTCTCAGATGTAACATAATAACATAACATAACAACACTCACACATACAACCCATCATAGCCAAGTGAGCCATTTTATGAATTCAAATCTGTTACACTCAGTGGCTGGATCAGGATCAACAAACACAGGGTTCATACAGGGCTATGCACTAAAACCACTATATGTTCGTTAAACTTCAAATACACACAGGTGTGTGTTCAGTAAATACACATCAGTGTTGCCAAAGCTCTGAATAGTGGCCACCATGCGCTGCAGTCTGTGCTCCTTCCAGACAAAATCAAATGTAAACTTTTGACAACCAAATGCATCATACTGCATAGTTCAGAGATTGCAAGTGGAGCATCTGTGAACCTTGACCCTGATGAGAGGGTTCCGTTTACCTGCACCATAGCAAAAGCAACCACAGTAGTAATGCAAGATAAAAAGTAATGGCAATTCAGTGGAACCTCCTGTAGTTTTAAGGATGGTCATTTTCTCCTAACACAGTTCCTTCAGAATGATCTGGAGGCGGAGCAACTGAAGGTGAACTCTCTGACCCATATGGTGGTAGTTGTGGATGAGAACAGTGGGGAGAGCGCCACTGCTGCACTGGAGGAGCAGCTGCAGGTAAGACCACTGGAGGCCAGGGATGCAAAACTGACCTGGGGTCAGTTTAACCCATTCACACCATGTCCCTTTTAATAACGATGCATGTCTATTTGTCTCTTTTAGTCTCTGGGCGACCGGTGGGCAGGTGTGTGTAGGTGGTGTGATGACCGCTGGCAGCAGATGCAGAGTCTTCTCAACTCTGGCAGAATTACAACGAGCATCAGGTAACATAAATATATATAAACACGCGGAAACACACACGTAAATATTAAGACAAAAGGGAACTTGTAACGTCTGTGTGGTGGGGGCTGGGTTAGGCCTTGTTTTTGTCTTTGTTGAGTGAGAGGGAAGAGGCTCTGAGTAAAGTCCAGACCAGCAGCTTCAGGGACCCCGTAGAGATCAACAGCAGCCTGCGAATACTAGCGGTGAGACACACACATCGGAGGAGGTCTGGCCTTTGATGTATGAGCCTCTGACCCCTACAACCACTGACTCTCAGACACTAAAGGAGGACCTGGCCGTGCAGCGGGCTGTTCTGGATCGTTTGATGGCCGAGCGGCAAGAAGTGGTGATACTAATTCCGGGTTCTGCTGCTGTGGGGCGGATGGAGGCCGAGGCGGAGGATCTGGCACAACGCTGGGACAGTCTGGTCCAGAAGCTGGAGGACTCCTCCAACCAGGTGGGGCATCAGGCAGTAGAGTTCACAGTAGGGGACGGGTGTAGGTAGGATGGATAGGTCTACCATCAGCATTACTGCTAATCGGTTCAAGCCCTGCCGGGGCCAGCAGCGAAGCCAGACAAAACATTTTTTACATCACACTGTACCATGGAAGTGACAAGAAACAACAAGATTAAATCTATTCACTTCAAAACTGAGAAGGTTTGTGAACAACTGCTTTAATGCTGGTGGGAAAAATTGTTGGTCACTGAGCAGCTGCAGAAGAAACAAAGTCGAATAGTGAAAGTAGTTACAGAATTGCATTCCTATACAGGAAAAGGGGGCGGTCATAAAACATATTATATAGATCTGTAGTGTTACGGTAGATGTCACTGTCTATTCCTTGCAGCGTCCATCATGTAACCCCACAGTGTGTGACCTTACATGGATGCCTTTTGCATATCATACAGGTAACAGAGACGGTTGCCTGCTCATCAATGCCACGCCCACAGGAGAGGGTTGTTATGGAAGCGGTGAGTGTAACGACCATGCAGGAAGTGAGCAGTGACCCCGCCCCCGCAAAGAGACGACACCTGGAGACAGACATGGAGCTCACCCGTTTGTAAGACATGAGTGATGCTCCCCGCACAATAATTTAGTCTTTTAATCATCTAAAAGTATTTCAAAAGAGAAACAGATAATGATACAGCAAATAATGATGTGATTCTATAATGTATTTAAGATGTATTACAGTAAATAAACACTGTAACAAGGGCCTATAACCTAAAGGGCTGCACTGTCACTCACATCCTCACCTGTATTTTTGCAGGTCGGAACACATTTCACAGCTCCGGATGTTACGCTTGGAGGCGGAGTCTTTACGGTTGTCTGACCCCGTCCAAGTGAAGGGCAGACTACAGGTCAGGAATTGCATATCCCAGCATGCATTGGGAACCAGTTGGAAGTATGGTTTGTTACAGAGTGTGGTGACGTGTGTGTTTGTTTATTTCAGGTTCTTGAGGGGGAACTAGCAGAATGTGAGTGTCACCTGATCGAGGCAAGAGAGGCAGGCTGTCATGCCTTGGCAGAGGTAGGGAACATTTCCCCCCAAGTGGAAGTGGCTCCAGCCATGGCAGTCAAACATTTTTATATATGGTTCACCTTGTCTCTTTCTCAGACGGTGCATTGGTGGAGGATAAGTGTGTGAGTGCACGCTCAGAGTGGCAGGAGTGTGTGCAGCTTCTGTTGGGTGTGCACAACTGGGTTCTACAGTGTCAGCAGAGCTCTGCTATCTCAGATGGTGAAGCTCTAGAGCCCACACCGTCTGGAGAAGTGGCTGAAGAGTGCGATGTGACAAGCCTACAGGTGACCACAGAGGCTAAACACTCATTCACACATTCATAAGAGAATAGAAAGGCATGGTTTATAGCAAATGTTTTGCAGCTTCAATGGCAGGTCTCTCCAGGCTGGGTATCATTCGATACCAGAACAATATTAGCTCTTGAATAAAACACCTCTACTCTACCTGTACATTTTAACACCAGGTCCTCAATTTTCACAGCAAAAAGGCAATAAATATTAAATCTTGTTTTATATTGTACTTTGTAGGTTTTTTATTTTATTTTCTCAATTCTCCACATTTTTTTTAAAGTCACTCCTTTTGATAATTGAAGACTCTGCCTATAGTGTGTCTAATCTGTTTCAGCAGGCAGTGACGACCCATACACTTGTCCAGTACAGCGAAGAGACCTGCAAAGGTATTTTTTCTTTCTGGTTCTTTCACTCAGTCCAAGAATAAGTGTCCTCAAGTACTGCCAATAAAAATAAGTGTCCTCAAGTGCTGCCACCTTGTGGAAAATTATTTCATATTTTTTTTTGTATGTGCACCTGCATCAAAGATTCAAAAGATTGGGCTGTTTGTTCAAATTAAGATAAAAGTTTCTTGAAATGGTTCAAATCTTGTTAATTTTGTTTTACTGATAGAACCAGAGCCAGATGTTATTGGAGCAGAGGGTGTGTGGGAGGAGACAAGCACAAAACTGGACAAGTTGAAAGCGGCAGTTGTGGATGTGCCATCGGCTGAAGATGTTGTACACAAGGTTCAGGTGTGTGTGTGGGAAGGGGGCATAGATTAGCATAGATTGCTGAAGTATTTCTTTAATGTCATGTTTGCACCTGAGTGTGTCTTAGCAGTGCTTTAATGTTTAAAAGGAGTTTGTGTAGTATTTTAACGGTACACCTGTATGTGTTGTAGGAAATTTGTGTGCAGCTGGAGCAGAGATATCTTAAAGAGGAGGAGCCTGAGAGGTGGGAGGAGCTTATCAGTAGGGTACGAGATGGGCTGGGCGTGCTGCAGTGTGTTTTGGGTAGCATGAAGGAGTCAGAGGTACGCACTCAAAGGATGCAATAGGTTTGAGTTTGTGTGTTGCACTGAGGTGTGTGTTGTGCTGATTCTGTTACTTTTGTTGCAGGTGAAGAGCTCGGAAGTGCTGGCGTGGCTGGATGCTGCACAGGAAATTATGTCACCGGAGTCCAGTTCCCTTGGAGATGCCAACAAACTGCTGCAGGAGCTTGATAAATGCAAAGTATTTTACACTCACATGCTCACATTCATTCTGAACACACAATCTTAAGCACACAGTTATTATAATGTTTTCTTTATGTGTGTGTGTGTAGGAGTTAGTGCACCGTATGGACCTTATTCAGGAGTCTCTAAAGCAGTTGGAGGAGAACACCACTGCAGTCCAGCAGAGCTCCTCTACCCCACCTGACCCACCTGGGGCCAGACGCACCTGCTGCAGTTACAGACACAGTGGAGAATACTGAGCAAACAGGTAAGAGTGTCTCTCACACACACATACACAAGCATATGTGTGTATTTTTTGGTAAATGCATATACATTTACAATACCCAATCCAGTTCTGTTCTAGCCTTGATGTTATTTGTTTGTGTGCGCATAGCTTGTGAGCCATCAGGACAGCGTGTGTGAACGTCATGAGAAGTCGGTGAACGTGCAGAAGGACCTGAGTGAGATGGGCGAGTGGCTGCAGCAGCTGGAGGATGAGTTCCTCATGAGAGACTTTGAGTACAAAACACCAGAGGAGCTAGAGGCGGCGCTGCAAGAGATGAAGGTATGCACATCCTCACTGTACACACACAGAAACACACACACACACACACACACACACACACACTATAAACACCGTATGTATGTGTGCTTGTTTCTCCTTCAGAGGGCCAGAGAGGATGTGCTGCAGAAGGAAGTTCGTGTGAAGATTCTGAAGGACAGCATTAACATGCTGGTGGCCAGAGAGCCACCTGCTGGACAGGAGCTGACTGTGCAGCTGAGCGGCGTGCTACAGAACTACCAGAAGCTTTGCGACCGATTCAATAGCAAGTGCCACACGCTGGAGGTGCGGTTGTGAGAGCGTGTGGTTGTACCTTTTTGTTCCTAAAATGTCCAGAGGACATAATCACATTTTTTAAGTGATATAATATGAATGGGGTTTTGGTCTTAGACTCTGAAACAGTATGCTGGACAGTACAGTAGGGGGCAGTGCTGCTTAGTCCATATTTAAAATAGGTTTTTGCACAGGTAAAATGATTAGCAAAAAACACAGACCAGTTTCTGCAAAGATGTTAAGAATGTTTCAGATCTTGTGTGTGTGGTGTGTGTGTTTGTCTAAGGAGGTTTGGTCCTGTTGGGAGGAGCTACTTCACTATTTAGATATTGAGCATCAGTGGTTGGGAAGCATGCAGGAGGTGATGGAGAATTCAGAGAACCTTCCAGAACAGAGCAGCGCTGTCAGTCAGGCGCTGGAGGTACCCATACATACACACACACACACACACACACACACACACACACACATGCAGCTTCATAGGCAAAGGCAATTTCAAGATGCCAAGTTGTTAATGTTAATAATAAAATGTCTTTCAGACAGTGGAAGGGGCATTACGACACCCCTCTGATAACCGGACCCAGATTAGAGAACTTGCTCAGACCCTGATTGACGGCGGCATTCTGGACGACATCATCAGTGAGAAACTGGAAGCGTTCAACTCCAAGCATGAGAACATCAGTCAACAGGTTTTTTTTTTCTTCACACGTCTCTGTATTTTTGTTTCTGTTGTGTGAGTTCGGGCATGAAAAATATATAAGGGATTGTGTTTGAATCAGTAAATGTACAAAGGTCCTCTAACTTGTGTGTGTGTGCCGCACATTTAGGCAGTGAAGGTGCAGATGTCTCTGGAGCAGAAAGTTGGTGTGCAGGTGCGTGAGAATGAACATACACTACAGAACCTGCAGCAGACTATAACACAGTTGGACCACACACTCACCTGCTACCTCACTGACCATGTGGATGCCTTCCAGCTCCCACAGGAGGCCAGGTATGTGTGTGTACACACACACACACACACACACACACACACACACACTTACTCTTTTCTAATGGAGTGTGTGGTAAGTGTTTTTTGGATGTTTGTGTTCTCACAACTGACTCTGACCTCTGACCTGTAGAACATCCAGGCTGAGATCTCCTCCCTTGAAGCTACACTGGAAGATCTGAAGAAGAGGAATGTGGGAAATCAGCCACTTCCTGTAGTTGAAGGCAAAAGCAGTCGTGGGGGCACCATGCTGGACCACCTGCAGGTGTGTGTGTGTGTGTGTGTTTGTGTCTAGAGAAGACCACAGCATAGTGTAATAGCAACAAATCAGCATTTATTTTATCTCTGTGTTCCCTTTTAAGCACTTTGTTAGTTAATTACAATTGACTTTGAATTTAGCCTCTTCTTTAAATGCTGACTGGACGCCTGGCTAACAGATGCACAGGTTCGATATTCACATCTCTGGATCTTGTCCTGTGACTAAAGCATTAACAGAGATTCTGCATTCAATATCAATACTTTAAGTGTGTGTGTGTGTGTGTGTGTGTGTGTGTGTGTGTGTGTGTGTGTGTTTTTCCCTGCTTAGAGAAAACTGAGGGAAATCTCCACCAAGTTTCAGCTGTTCCAGAAGCCGGCGAACTTCGAGCAGCGCATGCTGGACTGCCAGCGCGTGTTAGAGGGCACCAGGGAGGAGATGCACGTCATGGAGATGAGACACACTTCACCGGAACACATACATGCATGCCTGACAGGCTGCGTTGTGAGTTTACACACACACACACACACACACACACCACACACCACACATATTCACTAGAGCTGTGGACGGTGTGTATTTTATTTAAGATGCGTTGTGAGGCGGAAGCATACAATTCTAATTCAGAATTGATGAGAAAAAGAAATGAAAGCAGCATAACTATGGCATCAAGTTACATAGCTGCACAAAGCTCCCCACACAAGTGTGTCACACCAGCCCATCAGTTTTCAGATGAATTAAAAAAATTACAAAATGTTAAAATGGGTCACCAGTACTCTGACTGGAGAGCTGTAGAGCCAGCAAGCTGTGCAACTGAATGTTTGTAATGTTGTGTCGTGCTTGTGTGTACAGAGGCTGTAATAAAGCTCTTGAGCGAGGTGAAGTTGGAGGTGGAGACGGTGATAAAAACCGGCCGGCAGATTGTGCAGAAGCAGCAGACAGAAAACCCTAAAGAGATGGATGAGCAGCTGACCTCCCTGAAGCTGCTCTACAATCACCTGGGGGCCCAGGTGTGTGGTGTCTGTATCTGTTGTTGTGTGTTAAGAAAAACTGGGACCATCATGCTCACTGCACCATAACATCTCTGCTTTTCTCACTTACTGTCTCCAGGTGACTGAGGGGAAGGCGGAGCTAGAAAAAGCTCTGATGCTGTCTGAGCATGTGCAGAAGGAGAGCGGCGCTCTGGAGGAATGGCTTAGCAGCACAGAGGCACAGCTGGAACAGAACGCAAAAACATATCTGCCCCCCGACACGCACGCAGAGCAGGCTTGGGCAAATGTAAGTCGGTTCCCCCAGGACTTTTTTTCCAATAATAATGACAGATTTTGTGCAGTGTTTTCTTAAAATTCGCAACCAAAAAGGTTTACATAGGCATAGTAAGATGCTAAATGAGTGAGAGAAGAATAAAATTGACAGGCATATTGACGTGTTTCACATGAATCACACAGACCAGTCTTCACATATCTACAAAAACGCATTTAGTTATTTTAATGGCTTTATTATTAGCAACCACTACCACACATATTATCTGCATCAAAATGACTGTTCTCGTTTTTTTGGATTGCCTCTGTTTTGGTGATATGGGATTTGTAAAAATTAAATACAGGGTTCCTATGGTCATTAAAAACCTGGAAAAGTCATGGAATTTGAAAAGAGAATTCTCCAGGCCTTGACATTTTTTTTAACTATAATAAATAAACATATGTAAAGTTATGGAAAAGTAATTGAAACCAGATTGATACATGAATGTATTACATTTACATTTACAGCATTTATCAGACGCCCTTATCCAGAGCGACTTACAATCAGTAGTTACAGGTACAGTCCCCCCCTGAAGCAACTCAGGGTTAAGTGTCTTGCTCAGGGACACAATGGTAGTAAGTGGAATTTGAACCTGGGTCTTCTGGTTCATAGGCAAGTGTGTTACCCGCTAGACAACTACCACCCATGAAGTACAAAACTGTGCAAGAGAGGTTTTTCTAGGTTTACAACTACAACATTTAAATACAAAATTGTTTGTGTGTGTCTGCATGTGCATTTGTGTGTGCAGGGGCTGCTGAAGGAGTGTGAGGTGAAGAAGACAACACTGGGCTCAGTGGTTGAGAACAGCGCCGCCCTGCAGGCAATGGTGGAGCTGAGCGGCTCGTGTGTAGAGGACAGCCTCTCCCAGCTCACCCATGCTTTGGGGAGTGTCCACAGTGACACTCATGATTGGCTCAACACTCTGCAGGTATGTTTGGGGCGGCATGGGTGGAGCTTAATACTTCAGCAAAAAACTTTTTTTGTCTGCATACATTTATATGATTCTCTTTGTGTGTGTGTGAGAGACCATTCGAAGGAAAAAAAGGTTTATTTACTACCCAAAAAACTGTGTTCTGTGTATGTACAATTAATCCAGAAAGTATTCACAATGCATTTACACATTTTGTTATGTTACAGCCTTATTCCTAAATGGATTTCATTCATTTTTTTCTCAGATTTCTTAATTTAAAAATAAAAGCTGAGAAAAGCTGTGCGATCACTGTGTATACTTTCCAAATGTACTGTATGTGTATATTTGTGTTTTTTTTTTTTTTTTGTTTGTTTGTTTTTTTTTCATTTTTGTTTCTTTGCGCATGTGTTTGTAGGCCCATCAGAGAGAGATGGAGCTGTTTGATGAGAATTTGGCCCACATCAGCACCTGGCTCTACCAGAGTCAGATCCGATTGGACGAGGCAAGAGAGACTTCCCCCCTGCAGAGAGAGAGGGCGAGCTGCAGTTACAGCTGTTTTGCTTTGTGTGTGTATGTGTGTGTGTGTGTGTGTGTGTATATGATAGGATATTGGGTATGATGGCTGCTCTCTCTGTGACAGTCGCGCTGTGTGCGTTGGAGTGCATCACTCCCAGGGTGGAGTGTGTGAGGGAACAGGCCGTGGTTCTGATGAAGGCTCACGATGCGGACTGCAGTGACCCGGTCCAGCCCAATATCACCGAGCTCAACCGCAACTTCCACAAGGTTGCACAGCGCATCCGGACAGGCCAGGTATACACATACACACCATATACATATTTTAGCATATTTTTATACAGCTGCATTTGGTGTTATCTTTTTGCAAGTCTACAAAAATGTAGATTTATTGAACGTTGCATGTCCGGGTAGCAAGATGTCACAGACCGAAACAAATTTATCAAACAATTTATCTGATTCTAATTGAAACCAAATCGAGTGGTGAACTTCATGTACATTTTACTTTCAAACCAAATCAGAGATCGTTAAAACACTAATGGAATAAAATGATTTGCCCTGACTTGGGTATTTCATTCCAGACATATTAACACAGTGTTTCAGTTTTTCTGTAGTGACTGATATGCTGATATGCAATAGTCTTTCATCATCCTATTGATTTTGTGTTATTTGTGTGTGTTGTGTGTGTGTGTGTGTGTAAGCCTCTGAATTTCTACGTTCAGCTCACACAAACACAGGATGAAGAGGTATACACACGTGCATACCTCACACTTGTATATCATTAGTGTTTACTTATATTCAGCATTATTACTTTAACTTAAATGCTGATCATTATGTAGAGTAGACGCTAACCAACTGTGACACGTGACCTACGGGTTTTTTGGAACTGATCATCATGTAGCAATTGTTTCGTGTTTTGTTTTAAAGCTCCTGTCTTGTAAAAGGTTTATCATTTCCAGTCACTTGTCACATGCCTTATTGTGACAGATCGTTGGTTTTGAAACCAATGCCGATCAGTCTTGTAGAATGCAGTCTCAACAATTTGATCACACAGTGCTGTAGTGTGAACTGTACAGTGATCTTATGACTTTGAAAGTGGTGCATTCTGAACTTTTAACACACATTCTCACACGAGTTCTATGCAATAAACACACGTTTACTGAGGGCTGTGTTGGGTATTTGTGTGCATCTGTCACCTTCAGGACGTGAGTCTGGTTAAGGAGGAGGTGTCTCTGTCATCCTCCGTCCCCTCCTCCTTCACACGCACCCTTTCTCCATCTGGGTACCTCCTGGACGTGAATAAGCTGCTACTGGCGCTGACCGACACCCAATTGCTGCTGACCGAGCTGAACACAGACCCGGAACACCAGCCATACCAGAACCTCCACCTGCAGGAGCAGGGCCTCAGGGTGTGTCACATGATGAGTTATTTGGTGATTGAGGTGTGACTCATTTGTCTAATGGTGATAGTAGCCTAGCAAGTAACACACTCACATTTAAACCAAAGACCACAAAGTGACAGGTTCAAAAGCCTCTATCTGCCATTGTGTCCCTGAGCAAGACAATTAACCCTGAGTGTCTCCGGGGGGACTATCCATGTAACTACTGATTGAAAGTCACTCTGGATAAGGGCACCTGACAAATGTCATAAATGAAACAGTAATGGTAATGTTACATGACCAATACATTTCTTCTCAGAGTGTGAAGGAGAAGGTGGAACAGCTTGGGGAGCAGGTAGCGTTAATACACGAGCGTCAGCCTGATGTCATCGTGGAGGCCAGTTCACAAGAAGTGACGCGCGTTTCAGACGCACTTTGTCAGCTCGACACCGAGTGGGACCGCCTCCACAGGGCATACAACCTTCACAAAGGGTGAGGGATCTGTCTCTCTCACACACACAAGCACGCACACACACAAGCATACCTACATGAAAATGCATGCAAATGAATCCATCAGCAAGGCATCCGGCAGATCTCTTTTAAAATGAGAACACTAAAATCGGTCTTGAAGGATACATTTTTAAATGTTTGCTTTGAGAGATGCATAGAAATGGTGTGGGGATGCAATCAGTTCTCAACAGAAAGTGCATGTGAAATGTTGCAGTTGCATGTTTAATGTGACATCAGTAGTAGAAATGATCAGCATTGTTTGAAAGGATTCTGTGATTGTTCAGCTTCTTTTTTTCCCTTTTTTTTTGTGTAATTTTGCACAACTGGAACATGTTTGAATTCATGGGCTCGGAAGCTAAATCCAGTGTTAAGCAGCTCAGCAGTGGAGTGGAGGGAGAGTTGGTACCCTGTCTGCTGACTCTGCAGCTTCTGCTGATCCAGTCACGTTTCTGCGCTGGGTTGATGCATGATAAATAGTTTGCATCCATTAAGGCATTGACCCATATAAGTGTGTGTGCTTTTGTTTGGGCTGATTTTGTATGAATGATTATCTGTGTGTGTGCGTGAGAGAGAGATGTGAACGCTTGATATAAAGATTTGAATTTAAAAGGCACTGGAAAGACTTCAAAGGCCCTATGAAAATTGGTGCTATTTTGGTGTTTGTGTGCATTCGCACACTCTCAAAGTGCAGAAGTTTTTTTCTATGTATTTATATTATTGAATCATATTACTTTATTTAGCAGATGAAAGTGGATAACGTGTGACTGTGCGTTTTTAGGTGTTTTGACCGTGCAGCAGAAACATGGAGACAGGTTCACTGTGACATCACTGATCTGTGCCAGTGGCTGAGACAAGCTGAGAAAGGGGAGGAGCCAGGCGGCATCCATTATGAGGTGAGTGACCCAGTACATCAAATTATTGGCTTAAACTGGACTTGCCATAAACTTGCCATCACTAGTTTGTCTTAAATGTTTGGAAAATTTCACATTTTTTTTTTAGCTTGGGGGTAAAATTAGATTAGAATAGTCTCATATAATATGAATATTTATGATGTGTCTGTAACATAATTATTACACATAATTATTCTGCAGCTAGATAACAAGATTATATTGTGTGTGTGAGTTTGAGAATATTTGCATTCATTCATTTGCCACAAATATAAAGCAAGGTTTGATTTGAGGGTAACAATACTGCTGATTTGTGAGTCGTAAATGTTGCAGCAATCACATACTGTGTGTGTTAATTGTTGGCTGCTGGTTCAGATGTTTTCAGATCACAGAGAACGAGGCTTTTGAAAGCGCGTGAGCTCTCAGGCTAATGAGCTCTCTGCTCTGATCAGCTAAATTATGCTAAACCCATGCAGATGAAGTGACGGGACCAGCCACTACCTCTCTGATCCAGGCCACACACATCACTAACTTGTCTGTGTGTAATTATATTGTTTTTCTGTGGCCGTATGCTAAACACTCGAAAGAAGCTCTCAGCTTTCCCCCTGATTTGTTTTCAGTCATTTGAAGCTTTCTGAACTGATTAAAACGGATCCCAAACACAGAAACATCAAGCTTTTCAAACAGGAAACTTTGTAAAATGTGTCGATGTCCTGTTGAGAAGATAATGAAAAAAGACTGTCTGGTGAAACATATTCAGAATCCATCCCATAAAACCCTCTGTGTTGGAAAATCTGGGTTTTCTAAAATTGAGAGCCCATCTGAGCCAGTCAGTCATGCTCAGATTAAACCAAATGATCAAAAAGGTTTTAATTGAGCTTCTCCTTTAAGGACCTGCTCTTTAAGATAAGACCTAATATATAATCTCTCCAAAATGTCACAATCACAACAATTAACCAAATTCAGCCACCCAAGTGAATTCTGTGCAAACTTGCAAAATTCCCTCAAATTTGATTAATAAACATTTCATCACATCCGTTTGACCCATGGTAGGACATTTTGTTTGCTGATCGTTGTACATTCATTTTTAATTGACAGGAGCTGGAAAAGGGACTAGTGGCTCGCCAGCCTGTCCTGGCACTGCTGAACCAAACAGGAAATGACATAGTCAGACAGCTGTCACCAGAAGAAGGAACTCTGCTGACAGAGAAGCTGCAGCAGCTCAACCAGTGCTGGGGTCACGCCCAGCAACGCCTCACCCAGCAGCAGCACAGGTAACTATAGCAACAGCCTAAATCGGCAACAGCAGTCAAGAATTCCCACCTCTGGTGCCCTGACTGATTGACTGAATCAACTGTGATCAATAATAAAATATGTCAGTGTCTAAACTGGGGGCTTCAAAGTTTAAGTTGTGATTGACAAGGACTTTGTGTCACTTCTTCCGAACTTTTCAAGCACTAGGGGATTGTGGGAAAAGTTTTTGAACTGCTGAATTTTGGGTAGAGCCAGACGGTGTTTGTTTTGTAGGCTGCTGGCTGAAGACGTCCATGCTCAGGATGTGTTTACCCGCTGCAGTGATTTGTCTCAGTGGCTTGAGAGGGCGAAGACCTTGCTGATGTCACCTGACCAAGCAGAGCTCAAGGTTAGATTGCTCACCCTCTCTCTCGCTCTCTCATATTCACTTATATACTTTCGAAACCACGCCCGGTCTCACTTCACACCTCACACTGTGTTACTCTGCAGATGCTGCAGTTGTCTCTGATGGAGAAGAGAAAAGACATGGAGGATCTGTTGTCCTGCTTATCTCAACTCCAGAAAGAGGAAAAGGTAAAAAGACACACACACACCCACACACATGGCATATCCTGTCTACTCATGGAACTAAGATCTGAGGCCTTAATTGAGTAAAGTCGACCATAACAACAGCGTTTCGACTCTGCAGGCGGCTCAGGATGTGAGTGAGGAGGAGGGGAGCTTTAGCAGAATCATGCTGATTAGCACCTCCAGTTACGCTACCAGCACCCCTGTAGAGGAACACGCAAATACAAACACACATCAGTACGCCTGACAGCAGGCGTGCTGCTGATTCACAGTAGATTAATGCTAAGTTTGGAGATTGAATGTTTAGTATTCTTGCATTGAGCGCTAGAAAGATAGATGGTGTGTGATAGAAGATAGAAGGTGTGTGTGGACAGGTACTTGTCCACAGGTTAATGTTATTATTTTACTATAATAAGATTTGTGTGTGGTTTAGAGCAAAGTGGAGCGATTGGCTATGGAGTGGAATGTTCTTGAACGTCAGCTGAAGGAGATTCTGCAGGCGTCTGTGTCGCCGTGGACACAAGAGGTCACCTTGCCACCTCTCACTGGTGAACATCTCTCACAGACACACACACACACACACACACACAGAAGCGCAGGATGAAGTTGCTGCTCTATCTTCAGTTGGATTTTAAAATGGATTCAAAGTTCAAACAAAAGAACCATTCCTTCTGTATCTCTCAGCAGGCCGCGTTGTAGGGGAGGAACCCACTGGTGCTCCACCCACCTCGGAGCTGGTTGCACCTGGTGACCTTAACCTTAATCAAAAGGCCACAGAGCTTGCTGATTGGCTGCAGCTCATTGATCAAATGATCCGATCGAACATTGTTACAGTGGGCGACAGCGAGGAGATCCACACCAAAATCTCACACCTCCAGGTGTGTACAGCATCTCTCTAAGTAAATGTGTATTTTAGTCATGCATCCTTGTTTATTTTAAAGTGTGCATATGTGTGTGTGTTGTAGGACACTAAGAAAGATCTGGAGCACAGACACCCCCAGTTGGAGAACATCTTCACTCTAGCTCAGAACATCAAAAACAAAACATCCAACCTGGACATACGGACTTCAATTACAGAGACATGTGAGACACAGACATACTCTCTCTCTCTGCCTCTGTCAACGTTTCACTTGCATTTTACCTTCAGGGAAACGTCTCAGCTTGCAGAATCAAGTTTAAATTCACTATAAATCTGACAGCGTGTACAGTCAACTCACCCAACACAAAGATTTAAATAGGAAAGGGAATGCAGTTAACACAGATGAAGCATGGTGAACAGGCAGGGGCAGATGTTCAGACGCTGCAGAGTCTGGTTCATTGCTTACATCACAAAGGGTGGCTGAGAGGCGAATGCTGACATTCAGGCTGTTGTGAGCTGCTAGTGAAAAGTGTTTAACACCCTTACTGTTAATTGCTGGCTAAGATAAATCATCTGTCTCGCTTTTGCAGGTTGTTAATACAACTCAGAATCCTTTTTTGTTTTCTGCCTTCGAATGGAGGTCTATTTATCTATTCCAACTTCTGTCCAAATGAATATTTATGTTTAATTTATTTGACTTTATCATTTTAACATGTCCTCAGGACATAAATATGAATACATTTTACTTACTTGCTTACCACAAGGAGTTCCAATTCATTTAATTTCTTTTTTGTTTTTGACGCTAAATTCCATCCCTGCCATCGCCAGAACGTATTTTGCGCTCAAGGTTGGTTTAAAAGCCTCCTCTGCATCACTTGACCTCGCTATGAAATAATCAGCATGAAGTGTTCAGAGTAGAGGAGTGGTTTGATGTGAAGCTCTTTGTGCAAGACGTTTTTTTAACCCACCTGCGCTGGCAGTATTCACATTCCTGTTTACATCCTTCCTTACCTCACCTTTTATTCAGAAAGAAAGAAAAGAAAGAAATGCTGTTACATGCTGTCAGGAATCAGTCGGTACAGAGAAGAAAGGTCACAGTCGCACGACTAACAAACACAGGGATTTATTCAAAAGATGGCCCTCACACAGACATGGCACAGTAAAAAAAATCAATGACTGGATAAGACAAGACACAGCAGGGAGACAAACTGATACATACAATAAGATAATCAGGGACAAACGCAATGAACATGAAAGTCCGGTCTGGTTGCTATATAGCTTGTACCAGCATGAACATCTTTAATAAACAATAAAGTAATCTGAACATATGTCCAAATCTGGATAAATCCAAACTAAATCCCCCTCAGTGAAATACTGGGTTACTTCCATGTGTGAAGTCCCGTGTCCTGCTCCAATACCTGCAGGGCTTTTATGAGTCCGCCTTTCGCCTGCGTCGCGCGTGCACATGTAAACAAGGAATATGTGTCCCCACAAGGCAGCTGCAGTAATGTCCATACACTCACCGTGAATTCCTGCTCTATTCACACCCGGGCTCTTTGAGGCATGGACTCAGTCCCTCAGGTTTATGTCCCAATGAATTCAAGATGCTGTTCCTTTTTGAAAGAATCTCTGGTAACTTGACCTGTGAGGACTGCGTCCACCATTACCCGCTGAGGTTTCAACTTCAAACTCCATCTACTCAGTGCAGTACAGACAGGCTGCTGGCCTCCTCTGCCATACAGGACGTCCCGATGGAGAGCGTGATGAACTGCTGTGTATTCTCAGAATGACAGGTGAATAGAGTGTCCATTACCACTGCCGCATCCCAGAGACCACGAACGAGGAGCCGGCATAAAAATATAGCACCACGTTACTGCAGGGCAGAGCACTTTCTACCAACACGAATAAACATTTATTGTAATGCCCTCTAATTATCTATATTAATGCATAATTATTCTCATTTTTGAATAATAAGTACAGGGCCCTAATTTTTTACTCACTCGGTTACTGGCCTTCACAAATACATCCACGTTCACACTCGCGCATGCTGACTCACACACCATAACAAAAACGTCGAGTCTGGACATTAAGAACATCCATTAGAGAGATCTGACCTCCATTAGAGAGAGACATTTAAAATAGGCACGCACATTAATACACACACACACACACACACACACACACACACACACACACAGTCTATGCACCCACGCTGTGGGCCAGGAAAAGACTGGTGCAGACCCTCATACTTTTAACCTGTAGTCACACCCTTATACAAGAGTCCATCAGTCAGCGCTGCATCATCCAGTGGGCTGCAGTCCAGCAGAATTAGTAATGGTGTGGGTTTAGACAAAGCGGCGAGTTCTACACTGATTACGTTGCGAGGACATTACGAGGACATTGCGGACCCTTCAGATGCGGGACGTGGGAGGTATTTCTTTTTGTCATTTGAGGACTCCTACAAGTGAAATTTACTGGCTCAGGTTATGAGTTGTGGGAAGTTCACAATTTTTTCTTGTTGAAACACATTTCAAAACTGTTGTAAACAGACAATGATGCATGTTTTTATTAACACCAGCCCCAGCAAGGAAGGAATTGACTATCTTGATTCCTCTTTAACGCATCTTGACGTCTAATTTAATGGCTGCAGTAATGTATGTGTGTGTGTGTGTGTGCTTATTTAGTGGAGAAGGTCCGCAGCCATTGGGATGCCACTCAGAACAGACTGGATGTGCGGCTTCAGCAACTTGATAGCATGATCGGCCATAGCGACCAATGGGAGGCACAGAGGCAGGAGTTGGCGACTCTGATTGGGCAGAGCGAGGCTCGTCTGCAAAGCCTTCAGCAGAGCAACGAAGTATTGACCAGTCAGATCACCCACAGCAAGGTACGTTCTACACAGCTAGATGTGTTCCTAATTGAAAATAAAAACTATTTGTTATACTGAGTAAAGGGATAGTGGGTACATTGACTATGATTTCTGGAGATGATCAGGTATCGTGAGTTCCTAATTTTGACCACTGTCTAAACCAGGGCTATCCAAACATTATTTGGAAGGTCCCTCATCCTGTACATTTTTAGCACAACCTTATGTAACACCACATTTTACATTTTTATCAGAAACCCTTATCCAGAGTAACTTACAATGGTTACAGGGACAGCCCCCCTGGAGACACTCAGGGTTAACTGTCTTGCTCAGGGACACAATGACACTAAGTGGGTTTGGTCTGGTTCATAAGTGGGTGTGTTACCATTGTACCATTATAATACCACCAAACCGCCTCTGGTGTCATCCCTCATTTGATGTGGTCTGGAAAACAGCTTGAGAAAGAGCTGTGCGTGACTGGTTCTGGCACAGCTTGGAGAGCCACGGTACAAAAACAGTTGATAGCTCATGAATTTTTAAACAGACTAAAAAACTAAGATCTATTATTTAAAATTGATATAAAAAAAAAACATTTTTCAGTATATTTCAGATATATTCGATCTAGATTGAGTGTGTCTTTTTAGATGTCAGGAGACACAGCAAAATAAAATTGTAACATTGTGAGAATCACAAAATGACATGAGGGCCAAAACCAATCAAAACCAGCGGCTGGGGCCAGACATTCAGCAAGAGGTAGACAGAAGAGTAGAATGCATGAGGCAGGCTTACATACGCTGGACGCCAGGGTGCCCTGGCATGAGAAACGGGTGACCACAGGTGATCGGTTCAGAGGATACTACCAGGCACCCAAGGACCCTATATATTTGTCACAGTAGTTGTTCAGGTAACAGATGTGCATCACAAGGCAGAGTGGTCCTTGAAATCCACCATTTTATTGAAACAGTTGTGATACCCAAAATTAATCTCTCTAAAGATAAAGGTGTTTTTGCTTTGCCATTTTTTTGTATTATCAGGAGGGTTGTTTAAACAGCAGTATGTAATCCACCTATCAAACCATGCATAGACTGATTTTGCAAGTATCCTTTCTTATCTGCTATTGTTGGACTGTTCCAGGATGATGCCACCTGACTGAACCGACCACCTTTGCTTTCATTTGAAGGTCACATGGCCATTTGAGTAGCTGTTAAAAGGGTGGGCGAAAGGGATTAGAAATTTGCATGTCGTTTCCACCTCTCAATTACCCTGCAATAAAATGTCCACTGTCAGTGAGAGAGTGATTTAGATGGACTTTATTTAACACTTTATTTCCTATCTTTGCTTGATGAGCACCGGAGATCACAATGTCTAAAGCTGTAATTCACTCTGTAAATGATGGGCCAGTAATGCTTCATCTGTTTTAGGACGTTTTACATAAATTTGATGGTGAAAGTCAGACAATGTTATTGGGAGTTTCTGATCACACATTTGCTGAGCCTAATGTAACAGAACAGCCTGACCAGCAGGGGGAGCCTGAGACTTTTACCTGATTCTTATTGGCTGGATGGTGTGATGCACAGTCACTGTTGGCTTTATTACACTTTTCCACTTTCTCTATGTAAAGTGGATTCAAGTCAGTTGTCTCAGTTGATGTAGCAGGGTGGTAGAGGCCTAGTGGGAAAGACGCTCACCTATGAACAAGAAGACCCAGTTTCAAACCCCACTTACTACCATTGTGTCCCTAACTTAGACACTTATCCCAAGACACTGTCCCTGTAACTACAGATTGCAAATTGCTCTGGATAAGGGTAAACCAAAAAATGTAAATCGTGCTGGCCATGGAAAAACCACAGTAAACCACATCAGTGGTGAATGTGAAGTGTTGCAGCCCACAATTTGCTCCATGTTTTCACTTCCTGACCCTCACTGATCATTCATAAGAGTTCTGCTCTATCCCCTGAACTCTGACCCAGAACCTTCAATCATATTGTAATTACTGCCTGTAGCAGCACATGTTTGCTGTAATGTCTGGTGGTAAGGTGAAAGGTGACAGGCCTTTTTTCCCCCCCTCAGATGTTCCTGCAGGACCTTGGCAAAGGTCACATAGCTGTGGCAGCATTTAACGAGCTCTCTAATCAGCTCCTGCGTGACTATTCTACTGACGACACACGGCGAATCCGAGAGGTCAACGACAAGCTCACCTCAAACTGGCATTCGGTTAAGAACAGGTACGTACACACACACCATCAACATCACAAAGAGTTATAAAATAGGTCCTTCTTTCATTTTCAAGGCCCTTTCCTTTATCACAGAAAGAACTAAAAAGAAACTGAACTGAAGAACAATAAAATGTTATATTGCATATGTGAGGGTCATATTTTATTATACCAGGTCCCTTTTGGAAAATGAAAATTGCCCTTTCCCCCTACTGTTTTCCGCTCCAGTACCCGTACTTTCAGTTAAGTTGAGTTTTGGTAAGGACCCAAAGGTACTTGGTGGTGTGTCTAGCAACACTGCACATTGCTGACAGGTTGCAAATTGCATCATGCAGTCGTGTGTGTGTGTGTGTGTGTGTGTGTGTGTGTGTGTGAGGAGTGTGAGAGAGAGAGAGAGAGAGAGAGGCGAAGTATACAGATGCACCGCTCAACATCTGGAGAGTGGATGAGATTCAATGAGAGTTGAACGCGTTTTTAGGAAACCAGATGGTTCTTCAGTAATATCGCCGCACATTGGGGAACCGGGCTGCATCCATGACATGGAACTGTACTGTTCCAATCGGAACATTTTTATTACTATCAGTGATCCTGCCAGCTACTTCCAGAGATTGTGGAAATATGTAGTGGTTCCAGCTTGTTCAGTAGAAAACCATTCACCATCAAACAATTACATAAATAATGAAAGAAAGATATGTCAACACAAGGTGGAAATTTTCCTTTATCCTGCAAAGCATAACAAAATGCGACAAAAACTTAGGACTTTCCTATTTCATAATACACTGCTTAAAAATAAAGAGAACGCATCCTATCTAAATGAAAATATTTTATTAAATACTTTGTTCTTTACATAGTTGAATGTGCTGACAACAAAATCAAATTTAGCAACCCATGGAGGTCTGAATTTGGAGACACACTCAAAATTAAAGTGGATCAACACACTACAGGGTGATCCACCTTTGATGTACTGTCATTAAACCAAGTCAAAATGAGCCTCAGTAGTGTGTGGCCTCCACATGCCTGTATGACCTCCCAACAACACCTGGGCATGCTCCTGATGAGGTGGTGGATGGTCACATGAGGGATCCTCCCAGACCTGGACTAAAGCATAGAGACATGATGTCCCAGATGTCCTCAATTGGATTCAGGTCTGGGGAACGGGCGGGCCAGTCCATAGCATCAATGCCTTCGTCTTGCAGGAACTGCTGACACACTCCAGCCACAAGTCTAGCATTATCTTGCATTAGGATATTGCAACCACACTAGGATATGTTCTCAGAAAGGTGCTGAGGATCTCGTCTTGGTACCTAATGGCAGCCAGGCTACCACACCATTACAGACCCACTGCCAAACCGGTCATGCTGGAGGATGTTGCAGGCAGCAACCCCCACCTGTGTCCTCATACCTTTCTGACTGTTTGAGCAGACACATGCCCATTTATGGCCTGCTGGAGGTCATTTTGCAGGGCTCTGGCAGTGTTCCTCTTGTTCTACATTCCTTCTGCTGGGTTGTTGCCCTCCTATGGCCTCCTCCACATCTCCTGAGGTACTGGCCTGTGTCCTGTTAATGCCTCCATGTTTTGGACACAAAGCTGACAGAGTCAGCAAACCTTCTTGCTACAGCTCACATTGATGCACCATCCTGGATGAGCTGCACTACCTGAGCCCTTGTGTGGGTTGTAGACTCCGTCTCATCCTACCACTAGAGTGAAAGCACCGCCAGCATTCAAAAGAGACCAAATCATCATCCAGAAAGCATAGGAACTGAGAAGTGGTCTGTGGTCACCACCTGCAGAACCACAAATTTATTGGGGATGACTTACTAATTGCCCATAACACCATTTGCACAACAGCATGTAAAATTGATTGTCAATCAGTGTTGCTTCCTAAGTGGACAGATTTTTAGATTTACATTGTGTTTTTTAAGTGTTCCCTTTATTTTTTTGAGCAGGTATTTCAGATACCACATATGGCAATAGAACACAAGTTAAACATACGGTCTCCTTACTATTAACATCACTACATTACTGGTATTATTCCTGCATATTGCCAAGAGGCATTCATCTCTCACATAACATACAACTAAAGTAAATCTTAGATATGTGAAATTTTTAATGGATGTCTGTTTGTGAACTGAGGGTCAACTGAACTTACATGGAGAGATTTGTTGTAATCCGGTTGATTCCAATTGATTTGTTGTCATGGACTCAAAGCCCTTTGAACCTGAGACTTTGTGGTGTTCTGGTTCATCTGCGAGTGTCTTACCAACTAGGCTACTACAACCCCAAAAAACTTTCCCATAACATGTTTTGCTTAAGCTGGTCTGATGGTCCCAACTGCTGATCAAGGTGATGACAGGATAACAAGATATTATTCATTTTTAACTAATTATTTTAGCTACAGCCTGACTGAAAGGTCAGTGACATGGTTTGACATTTTCTGTAAATGAAGCTTGGTAATCAAATGCTTGTTGATACTGTTAATAAAAAGACTCACACACAATGTACTAAATGCTTATGTACTCACCTGTATCTGTTTTTGGGTGTAGAGCCCGGGACACACAGTCCTTGTTGGAGGCAGACCTGAAGGCTCTCCAGTCATCACTGAGGGACATGGAGGCGTGTCTTAAATGGCTGCCGGAGCCGGAGACCACTCTCAATGTTCTGGGCCACGCCTCTCAGAGGGAAGAGCTAGACCCGGTTCACATGAAGGAGCTCAGAGGACAGCTGGAGGTAGGGTGTTGGGTCTGTGTGTCCATGCATAGTTTAAGGGAGTATATGAGTGTGCTGCCATGGTGATCGGTCAAATATCATACATTATACACGCACAGACACACTATTTTCATGGAGTGATTTCTGTATGTATATTAGATTGTGTGTGTGTGTTGGTAAAATGTTAAAATATGACTGGTGTCATCACCTTCTTCCTCTTTCGCTATCATACTTATTTTTTTGCCTCATTGTGAGGACCAACCAATGCATATTAAATTTACCTTCATATAAGAAGACTCTCCTAAACCCACACCTTACCCCAAACTTTTTTTAAAATGTTTTTTTTTTTAAAAATAACCCTTTTCTCTGTCAGTCAAATGTCCTGAATTTCACTGAAGTGCGGTACAACAACACAGACGCACACCTACCATCGTCCTGCTTTCCTCCTGGGACTATAGGGGTTACGTTTCTTTGTAAATTCACTGTATTTGTGTGTGTATGTGTGTTAAGAGAACAGAAAGCTCTGTGTGTCAATGCTCCATCTGAAGAGGTCATGTGATGGTGGGTTTTGGAGAAGCTTTGTTGAGTTGGGCTGCAGTGCATACGGCTGCTCTCTCAGCTCTGCTCAGATCTGAAGATGAATGTGGGTTTTCTTCTCCAGGCGCTGTGCCGCGTGACGAGTGTCAGTGCAGGCTGGATTTGCTCAGTTTAGATTGTTTCCCCATAAAATAACTTAACAATGTACTAATGTAACGTCAAAATACTTTGTGCTTTTCATTTTTTATCAGAAGTAGTCTGGTTCTGCGTAACTTCATTTTGCCAGCTCTGGTTACACATTTAAACAACGTTTAATATGTGATAATTAATTCAGCCTCCCAAATTATTAATGGAGACCAGAGAGTGGTGGAGAGTACTGTTGACTGGCACGCCTCGTTGGCATCGCCACCTAGTGGTGCTTCCATAAATGACACTTGAATTAAGAATTAAGAAACGCCTTTATTAGTTAGGTATTAGTTAGGGTGTGTTTATTTATGGAGTTTGTACGTGTTTGTAATTTGTGATGAACGGTAAGCCCTTTTGCTTCAGATATTTCCACTTATATCACAGTTTTTACTTCACTAAAGCACTTTTACAAGCTCTTTCTCGATCAAACAGGACCAAGTGTAATAAACGTAACACATGGAATATTAAATCTGAAAATAAAGCATCTTGAAACTTAGAACCCAAACATAACCTTTTATTTTCGTATAGAAATTGTCTACAGTAAATATTTTAAAATCTGTATTAATTTGAATTATTAGCAAAATGGCACCATATCTTTGGAGGACTAATGATATTCAGTAAGATATGGTGAAATGATGCGAGTGTTTGTGTGTGTGTGTGTGTGTGCGCGCTCACTGAGGGACTGTATGGGACAGAGGTCACACAGCAGGATAGCGGTTTAAGCGGTGTTTGGATTTACAGTAATCCGGGACTATGTTTTTATATTTTTTGCAACAGTAAACGTTGTAAACAGAGTAAACAGAAAATGCCTGCTGAGTTGATGTCCCCTGTTTTGTTTTTGTCCCTGTGTCCAGATCCCTGTAGAAAGGAGATATAAAGGGCTGGTAGAGGGGGGGGTGGATGGATGGATGGAGGCTGATTCTCCTCTGAGCTCTATTGTGCACCATCCCCTCTCTCTCTCTCTCTCTCTCTCTCTCT